>NC_051846.1:110628226-110632294 GCF_002237135.1 Teleopsis dalmanni | reverse complement strand
CCATATAAAAATAAATGCACCACATCATAGCAAGGAGGCTTATTTCAATAGGAAACATTATTATAGCTTAATCTTACAGGCCGTTTGCGATGCAAATGGTCTGTTTATAGATGTGTGTGTTGGAGAGCCTGGTTCCTTGCATGACAGCCGAGTATTACGTAGATCACAACTATATAGTACAGCTTCATTGCCAAGCAAATTCCCCAATGGTTCTTTTATATTAGGAGATTCTGCATATCCCAATTTAAATTGGCTTGTAAGTCCATTTAAAGATAATGGTTCTTTGTCTTCTGCCCAAAGACAATTCAATGTAATGCATTCGCAGGCAAGAATTGTTATCGAAGACGCTTTTGGGCGTATGAAAACTAGGTTTCGTCGACTCTTGCACTTCATGGAACAGCAAAGAACTCCTGCGATAACAAATTTAATTATGTGTGCATGCATATTGCATAATATATGTTGTTCGCAAAATGATGAAATTGATAATGAATTTACCCAAAATGTATATTCGAGCGAAGAAGATATAATAAATACGCAAAATTTTGAAGTGGATAACAGACGGAGTTCAGTTTTACAATATTTAATTGAAACTGAAATCATAACATCTTAACATCGAATTATTTTATTTTCATTTATTTACAATTGCTTTATTCCACAAGTAAATTATGTATTGTGTTTTAATAAATAAAAGAATTTAATTAAAGTTTTAAATATTTATTTGAATTTACTTTTTTTAATAAATTAACAAAAAAACAATAACAATTTTTAATAATAACACAACATGAATAATAAAAACAATAATTATTATTATAGTAATAATTAAAACATTACTTAACATATATAATATAAGGAAATAAATAATAACAATTAAATAAATAGATAAATAAAATATAAATACTAGCAAATAATAAATAAAATAAATAATAAATAAAATAAATAATAAATAAAATAAATAACAAATAAAATAAATAACAAATAAAATAAATAAATAAATAAAATAAAATAAATACATTCAAATAAACAAGAAATAAATATATAAATACATAATTTTAATAAATTAATATGACGAACAAACATATAACTTAAAATAAACTTAAAATTTATTTGGAGGGCGCGTTGTTAGCTATTTTTTCCAATAGCTTCATTTTTTCCTTGTGCTGCTCTGATTTCATTTTAAGCGCCTCTTCTTTTAACTCCAATTTTCTTTGAGTATATTCTTCCAAAATTTTTATTTTTTTGGCAGCATATTCTTGCACTGTTTTTGATTTTTCAGGCGGAGTATTGTTGCATGGCGACAATTGCCTTTTACGAGACGGTCCTGGAACCTCTAAAAAACATACAATTAAAATAATTAATCTATATTTATTAAAAGAGGAATGCATCAGAAAAATATATTACATAATTCATTTGCTAAAGTTTGTATAAATTGAAACACAACACAAGCTTTGTCGTCTGTATTTAGCAATAGATTTTAGCTCACTGAAATTTTGACAAAAAACAAGTCACCACAATTAACAACTATAAGACTAATCAATCTACGCACATTCTTCCATACAATTCAATTGCATTAAAACAATTTTATATCACAAAACACTAAATATATACATGTAGGTGTGCTTTAACTCTGGTACTAACCATCTCCAGGCAATGCGATTATTTGATTACCGCTTAAATTTAAAGTATGCGAATTTGCAATCATTGGGCTTTTTCCAAATATTTCTTCCATGAGGTCTTCATAGGGCGCTGGGCAAGGTGAAGCACCACTTTGCTTCCTATTATCTTTTGAAGCTTAATATGCTCGCAAAAGATTTTTAATTTTAGCTTGCAGCATTTCCACAGTGGTGGGCTGAGCCTTTTAACTACTTATAAAAAAAAGTTTTTACACTTAATGCAAATACATACCAATATCCCTTGTGCTTCTAAATCAAGCAGAACGTTCTGCATAGCGTATTTTTTACGCCGATGATCTTCGAATTCATCTTTCCTGCTCTGATAGGAAAGCAGTAACGCCCTTGTTTCCTCTTTTGTCCAATTGCGCCTCTCACTATAATTTAAATTTGAAAATATCATTAATTTTATAAATAAAAATAAAACTCAACTATTTGCCCCCAAACTCCATGTTTTCACTTGTTGTTTTCTTTATATATTCTAAGTCACCGTATCATATGTTAAAATCGCATTGCCAACCACATTTGCATTAAAATACGTTCCACTTTTATCTTTTATATACATTCCACATTGAACCAGAAATTGAACCAGATCAATTGCTGGTTCACCCCATTGTTTTTGTTTTGTATGTAAAATTGAGCGGATCATGTTTGCTGAAACACAGCTATTGTTGCTTTGTTTAATTCAACACAACCGTTCCGTTTGACTGTTTGAACAAAACTCCAACAACCCCTTTTTAGTTTTTAGCAACTCTTCTATGTTGTTTACTTTTCTTCGAATAGTAGCACCGTTAATTTCGTTAAAGCATGCGTACATGCATGTTATTTATTACGTTTTAGTTTTTTTTTCCCCTTAGAATCCTGACGTCGTTGATTCTCGTTGAAGCATGCGTACGTGCATGTTTTTTTCCTCAATACTGTTTAACCGTTTATGCACAACCTCACTCGCCGAGGTTCGTAACCAGACTGCTTCTCTTTATTTGTGAGAATAGTTATAACGATCATTAAAATAAATGACTATTAACTTATCTCATATAACCTAAAGTGTGTAAAACATTCTAAATATCGTACAAATATATCATGAGGCAGTAGCTCTTGTTTGCCATTGCAATTTTTGTATTTAGCACAAATTTCACAACTGGAAACCAAATTAAATATATCGTGATTAATATTTGGCCAATAAACAGAGCTTTTAGCTAAATTCTGACATCGCTGAATTCCCATGTGTCCTTCATGTAGACTATTTAATGTTTTGTGACGAAGTTGATGTGGTATAATTATACGATTATTTTTTAACTAAAGTTGATTGATAGAAAACAAATCATCTTTGATGTTATAATATGGTATAGCCAGTATATCAACTTATTTTTTATTGGAAGGTCAACCATTTCTGATATACGAAACCACTTTTTGCAATGATTCATCATTAATTATGTTTTCCCTGATTTCACTAAAAAAACTATCAGATGAAGTTACTCTTTTCATTAACAAATCACAATGTAGTGGTAAATCATTATCAATTTCATTTAAAACGTGTTCTCTGAGTGGTGCTCTAGAAAGCGTATCTGCAATATAAAGATGTTTTCCAGGTTTATATTGAACATTTAGGTCATAACACTGTAGACGTAGCATAAATCTTTGTAACCTAGCAGGAATGTTGTATAATGGGTTTGTAAACAATGATACAAAAACTTTTAAACCATAAAGATATTCATGAAATTTGGTACAACCAAACAAAATTGCAAAAAGCTCTTTTTCAATCTGAGCGTAGTTTCTTTGAGTGTCTGTCAGTGACGCTGAGGCGTACGCAATAGGATTGTTGTCATGTAAAATAGCTGCACCAACTGCAAATTTAGATGCATCAACTGTAAGAATAATTGGTTTTTTGGATTAAAATAGGTCAGAACTGATTATAAATTTCATTCCATTGCCACTGAACATTATGTTTAATAAATATCGCAAATGTTTATTTTTTGAGGAAAAATTATTTATGTATGCACCTAAATAATTCACCATACCTAGAAATCGTTGTAATTCAGAAACACTTATGTGTCGGTAAATTTATAACTGATTTAATTTTTTTCGGCTATAATTCCATTTGCATTGAATATATGACCTATGAATTTGATTTCATTTATACAGAATTTAGATTTTTCTTTATTAAATTCAAGACCAATTTGTTTTGCTCTGTTTAAAACTTCTTTTAAAATTTTGTTATGTCCATCAATTGTAGGTGAATGAATTAAAAAATCGTCTTTATAAATAATGAGACCATTAATATCACCAAAAACTTTGACCATTTCGCTATGAGAACTAAAATACTTGGAACCTGCTGCTTTCATGACTGCTTTGTTTAAATTTCTTGGGTCCAAACATACACGTAAATTTCTGTTTGGTTTTT
>NC_051846.1:110619986-110628126 GCF_002237135.1 Teleopsis dalmanni | reverse complement strand
TTAATCACCTGATGGCACTGTTTTTGCAAATCACTATTGCGTGCGAGCTTACGCTCCAAATTTAAAAGACGGTTTAATGCAATCTGCCTATATCGACCGAGAGTTTGTGTCGGATCAAAGTGTGACTTCAGTGGTAAACGTACCATATAGTAACCATTTTGTAATCGAGAATGAGTTTTAATGAAGAAATTTTCGCACCACTGTTCTTCAGAAGAGAGTTCACGATCGGGAGTTACCTGATCCTGCTCAAAATAGTGTTTTACTAAAATATCCAATTCATATGAGGTATGATGGCACCGTATCGTTTGCAATTTTGGCACAACTGGCCCAATATTTCCAGAAATAATCCACCCTGAATGAGTTTGCTGCGCTATTGGTTGGTTGGACGCCCCAATTCGTAGTCCTGTTAGTATCAACTGTGCATATACATCAGCACCAATAATTAAATCATTTTTTCCTGGTTTAAAATTAGTTGGATCAGCTAAACGTAACCCGTTTAAATGTGGCAAATTCTGGATACAAATAGAGTGACCTGGAATAATACTTGTTAGCGATTTTAAAACATATGCGCGCTTAATAACTAATTGGAAATCCGAATGTAATATCGAGTTTACAACAAACGTAACGACAGGCTTGGAGCCTTCTGTTGGGCTTTGCCCTACACCAACTATTTCAGTGCGGGTTGGATAACGTTTAAGTCCTAAACCTTGTGTGTCGTGTTCTGATTCGGAACCCTGGTCGACCAAAGCACGAAGAATGACAGCTTGATCAGTAAATTCGTTCTTAACCGACACTAGAGCGGCAGCCAAGAGGACTCGATGTTGTTCACCTTCGGTGTAGTTGGCCGTAGTCAAAGGATAATCCGGCGACAATATTGTGCTGCTTTGCAAAAACAGTGTACCATTGAACGTTGGTGGTGATGAGACGTTATGATGTTGTCTGTCAACCTTGTTGGACGGACGCGTTGTACGAAGCGATGTCACCATTGCTATTTGGTTTTGCAGAGTTTTCTAATGGAGGAATATGCAGGAGTGTATGAATGCTGCCCACATTGTTGACAGTTTTTAGTACTAGGACATTGTGAAACTATATGGGATCTGCATAAACAATTTAAACAGAGCTTCCTTCGAGACGCGATGGACTTCCGTTCGAAGCAATCCTTAGTGAGGAATTGATGACATTGACGAATTACATGATTATTTTGACATAATGGACATAGCGACGTGTTGAGAGCCGAATGGTGTGATTTTTTGTATTGACGTTTGGACTGTAAGGAGTTTCGAACTGGTAGTATATTTGCGCTAGGCGTGATATCGATAGATGATTCGCGACTATCAAGAACATCCAGCGTTATTGCTCTATCATTCAGGAAAGTTTCCAATGTGCCAAAAGTGGGAATGACGGAGTTGCTTCCAAGATGGAGTTCCCATGCCTTTCGCGTTTCTGAGCACAGTTTCGTTGAAATGTAATAGGCTAACCAATGATCACTGCTGGTGATTGGAATCTTCAATCTGGCAAATTCGTGTACGCATACCTTAGCTGTATTTAAGAGTACTTTTATATCAGTCGCTCGTTCCAGTAATTCGCTAGGAATGCTGAACAAATCTTTCATAATATGCATAAATAAAATTCGGGGATTATTGTATCGATTCACCACTAATTCCCATGCAATGGGATAATTAGCTTCTGTCAACTGCATGTTGTGAATATCTAAATCATTGTCTTCTGGGAGCGCCTTTTTTAGAAAGTGGAACTTCTGAATTAAACTTATCTCTTTGTTGGTGTGAATAAACCGTTCAAATGCATCGTGGAACGCAGTCAAATCGGTACATTTTCCAAAGAAGGTGGGCACAGGAAGAGTAGGTAGTTTTATGTGTGCTACTGGTTCTGGCATAGGGACAATTACTGGAGCTGGTTGTGCTGGAGGATAAACCTTTTCGAAGCCCTCTTGTATAGTGCAGAAAGCGTCAAGATGAGCTTCGTCGAACTTCTCACTTACACCTTTCTCAAAATATTCGAATGTTCGATCGTTGCTATTACTTACTATTGCTTCATGAGTAGTTTCAAACTGGTCTCGTAGATCCTTCAGCTTCTGCAGTCGTTGTTGGTAATAGATGTTTGTCTTCCGGACCACGCTATCCTTCTTAAAGTTTTTTTAGCAAAAAAAAATAAGACTGAACTAGACTTATTTTTCCGTGAACGTAAGCACCTTTTGTTGTTTTAAGTTTCGTAGAAACAGCACAGTTTTGGAACAACAGTCAAATTTTGTAGATTAGTTTTCGTGTTGATATTTTTTATAATAATGTTTGATACGATTTCACTCCTCGAAAAGCAATCACGTTGCAATTGATTAAAGTTACAGCCGACAATTTTAAATGCAACTTATGAAAATGTTCTTTTTCTTAGCTGGGCTCCCCATGGGCCACCAAATATGTGTAAGTAAATAGCTTGGATTTACTTATTGTGGATTTGTTTTTACTCGAATTAAATAAAAAATAAAAAATCCAGATTTGTGCATACGAAAACACTTATATGTTTATTAAAATGACGACTATATTAATATACAATACCAAAAAATGAAGCACAGAAAACAAAACACGCTCGACTCTTCATTCTTCAACAGCATGAACGAACTGGCAACGAAACACGTCACAGCAATAACCCAAAATTGAAGCTTTTTTGTGTTTCGTGTTATTGCGGTTACCACCTTTCTTGTCTACCAAAGGTTGCAATCCATCACATACACACCATTACCTATATTTATTTTTCAAAACTACCAACAGCTAATGGAGGAATATAATAATATCTTATCTATAGAACAAAACATTTACTATATTAATTATTATTTAAAATGGTAATGAATAACAATATACAGTCACATTAATAATAAAAGACTCTTCAATACCTAAAATTATCTAATATTCCATAACCATAATATAAAACCTATAGATATTATAATGTCCTAATTTCAAAACTATCAATACTTTACCAAAATTAATACTCTATTGAATTCATATATTAAAAACTAAATTAATACTAAAAAATTAATATGTTAAATTATAAATGTAGCTACCCACACCACAAGTGTCACAACACCATTACATCAAAATCAATTTTTTATTAAATTCTTAATATTTTCTTATTATTTGTTTTAGTTATTATTAAAACAAGTATTTGTTATTATCAATATATATTTATTATTTTATTTAAGTCATAATCAAACGTTGTTGCTCAAGCAACAACTCAAATACTTCTGCACTCTAAGAGCGGCGCAGCATACACAAGCAGCTCAAAGTGCTTTGTCTCATAATTGCAAGATCAGCAATTAATGCTGTTGCGAATATGGTGTGACTTAAGAATAAGTGAATAATACTTTTCTCAAGTAGACCACACATCAAATGAGTAACGGATGTTATTGTTTATATTATTATGTATGCTACAAAGCTTCAGAGGATTTATTATTAATTAATGGAATAAATGCTTATAGATTAAATTTTTTCTAATCTTAATCATGCTATTAGTCATGTATTTGAAGATATCGTACTTATTGTTCCTATAATTATAATGAGAAAAAAACAAAATGATGAATTATGATTTGATAATTATGATGAATTAATAAAAATTTAAAAGAAAACGCGGGTACAACCTTTATAAACCTTTATAAATTCAATTTATATTTTAAATATATTTTAGTGTACGAAGCAAAAAAGATTTTGATCCTTTTAGGAATAATTTAATTCTATTAAATATATGTTATATTTCTGTGTTTATATAATTCTATTTTATTTATTCAAAATCATTTATTCAATTATCAATTAATTATTACATGTGCACGCGCTTTTTTCTATCTCTCCTTCTTCGCATGCTCCAAAACAGCTGATCACCTTAGTGATGCCATCTCGTTACGATAATTGATTTTATATCGTAACAATATAATTATAAAAAAAACAACCCTTAAATCAGGCAATTCAATGAAAAAAATTCATTGAAATTTCGCCCCCATTTTATTTAGTAGATTATAGCCCTTGACCTTTAACAGGAGCTATTGGTGCAATAATAATTGTTGCAGATATATTGAAATAATTCATCAATATAATATATCCTTATTTATTTTAGGCAATATTATTTTTATGATGACTGTTTATCAGTGATGATGGGAGCTATGCTGAGAAGAAACTTACCAAGGTTTACTTACTTTTATAATGACAACTGCATTCCGATTAGGAATAATCTTATTTATTTTAAATTAAGTTTCATTTTTTGTTTTTTTTTTGAGCATTTTTCATAGAAGTCTATACCCGACTATTGAATTAGGAGCATCATGAGGACCTATAGGCATTATTCCGTTTAATCCCTTCCAAATTCCTTTATTAATTACTGATATTTTATTAGCTTCAGGAATTACTATTACATGAGTTCATCATAGTTTAAATAAAAATAATCATTCACAAACATTTCAAGGACTACTTTTTACCATTTTATTAAGATTTTATTTTAAAATTTTACAAGCTTATGAATATATTGAAGCACCTTTTATAATTGCTGATTCTGTTTATGGATCAACATTTTTTATAACGACAGGATTTCATGAAATTCATGTTTTAATTGAAACAACTATATTATAATGATAATATTGTAATAATAATAATATAAAAAGTATGTATGACTTCCAATCATTAAGTCTATGAAACATATTTTACATAATTTTATTATTAATAACTATGGCACTAATAATTTTATTAATACTTAATAGTTAATACTTAAAACAAAAACTTAATGATCGACAAAAAAATTCTCCATTTGAGAATGTGGACTTGATCCAAAATCATCATCACGGATCCCTATCTCACTTCATTTTTTTCTACACGTAAAACTCTATTGATCTCTACAATCAAAATATAATATCAACACATCATGTCCACATCACATTTCAAGAGATAATATTTCCGATTTTCAGTTTTCCTGTAAATACGTTTAATATATAAACGTTACCACTGATGTATTTAACGCATAATGGTTACGATTTTATTTAAAATTATCTTATCTAAATTAAGTTCATTTGAAATATGGAGATGCTGTTTTAAGCAGCATCTCCAGGAATAAGAAAGTATTTGGATCAATAACAGATTAATCAAATAGTGAACTAATAAAAAAAATTGGTAGACTCTCAGTCTAAAATGTTCTCCACCAAAGTAGAAGAATCAAATATAATTAAAAAACAATTATATAAGGATATTATTGAATAATATTAACAAATTGATATCATTAAAAACATTTCTTTCTTTTCTTTATTTTTGATAAAATTATCAGCATTAAAGTACTTTTATATAATATCAAGAGTTTATTATGATATCAGCATTTATATATAATATATTTCCATCAATTAATAACTTTTATTAAACTTTTTAATGAAAGTATAAACCTGAAGAAGAAATTGATGATTTATGAAGTAATTTATTCAGAATATTAAAATCGAAATCGGTGTTCTACTTTCTGTGGAAAGGATTAATGAAAAATAAATAATTAAGTAAATGAGAATTACAATTAATCATTATGAGAATTATTGTACATTCATAAGTTTTCAATAACTGAGATCAAAAACAAAACAACCAAAAAGAAAACAACCAAAATTATAAATAAACTCTATTTCCATTCAAACAATATATTTATTGGTGATATGGACGTATTGGATGTAAGGATATATTAGAATAGATTTTCAAAATCATATTCAATGTACAGTGATGAACAAAATTATTGGCACAGTTAGGTCCTAATGAACTATTTCAACATAATTTCATCGACCTGCCAATTTTTTTCTTCCACTAATTCCACTAATCGCTATCGCTAAAATTTCATCGCTATTAAAGAATTTTAGCGATTTCAGCGACTTTTGCGATTCTACTAACTCGTTACGCTAAATTTCTATTCGCTATTTTCCTCAACTTTCAAAAACAGCTGATTTCTCCGGATAAATCGCTAAATCTCCAAATTTCGAATTCTGCTAAATTGGCAATCGCTAAATGTCGTTAAAAACGACTAAAAATTTTTTTTTTTTGGTGCTTAGCTTTTTCCTGTCGCTAAAAGTGAAAATATATTTTTTTTACACAAATTGAGCAATTATTTTGTACGTATTTAGTATAATATTCATATTTATTTATTAATTAATTTATTGTGATAGAAATAGACTTGCATTTCAAGTTAAAATGTGAAAAAATAATTATTTATTGTAAGAAGGGAATTTTTACGTTAATATTCCAACCAACATATATGGAAAAAACACATTAGTCCGTACCACCACTGCAACATCGGCGAACACTGCGAAAATTTAAAATTGATTAAAAATTGTAACACTAATAATAAATTAATACCTTGGATTAATACCTTGGAAAATAATAGTGATTTTCCTCCTATTATTTTCACAAATATATTTTATTGTAATAATTTGATACGAATAATTAGATACTTAAAAATGTTACAATGTTTTGTTATTTTCCATTTCCTGTTTAATACAATAGATAATATAAAATGTTTAGTAGTATAGAATATTTTTACAATATAATATTCTATTGAAATACAATGTGTTTCTGAAGATTGTTTGTTTAGGAACAAACGATCTTCTGAGTTATCTTTACAACTCCTTTCCGTTATGATAATGAGTCTTGATAATATAAAATAAAACATATGAGGTATGGGGATGTAACTCGTGCGAATGGGAGTACTGTTGACTGCATATAAATTCACCGATGAAGCGCTGCCTGTTTTGAACGAATGACGCTAAAATGACCGTGGAATCACTGAGATGTCGGCACCCGTATCTATTAGAAATATGAAGGACGTTACTGGATCCTTGATGCTGAATCGACCTAATTGTATGCTACCTTCGTTGCGGCTCGACGACGGCGCAGGAGCGCTTAGTTTTTTGTCTGCGATGATGCCGAAAAATTACAAAATTGTCTGCAACTGCTTGCCTTGCGTCCAAACTTGGAGTGGAACCAGCACCAATCTGGATGACGGCTTGATTGGGAATGTGGTCGGCTGCGGCCTCTCAGTAAACGGCTCCCTTGCTCTTGACGGGAGTTCATGTCTAAACGACTCAACCGTTGCTCGATTTGGTCTAAGCGCTGACATACTTTTTCTGCTTCGGACCAGGTACCACCGCTGCCTGAAGACATTGCCAAGATCTGGTGATAATCGTCTGCTTCGCAAATCTTGTCAGCCAATTTGGCTAACTCGATCAGTTCAACGCTTGATGTTTGAAGAATCGCGCGCACTTGTGGAGGCAAACGCTGGTGCCAGAGTATTTTCAAAAATTCGTCTGATAATAGCCGCTGAATTTTTCGCTGCTCCGATTCTCTATTCCGCTCGATTTGTTTTTTTCAAGTTTTCGTACCGGTCCGTTGCTGGTGGATGTAGTACTGCATCCGCTACGTCAGCCACAATGCTGGACTCTATTGCAGCTGCTATGGTGTTGAATTTCGTCGTTTCGTTGCATACACGTGCTACCGCAAACTGCGCCTCAATCTGAACGAACCATATTTCGGGTCGCTCGTGCCAGAACGGAGATACCTTCACCGAGACGCGATTTACAACTGGTGCTGAGTCTTCGCGCTGTTGTCCGGGCGATGCTGCACTTTCGCTTTGCACCGACATTTTGTAATGAACCTTTTCTGGCGCTTCGTTTAGAGCTGGGATAACTCAGCCTTGTCCACGGTCCACACAAGAAATTTGTTGGTTAGACCCTGGCACTTCAAATTTTCACGCTGTCGATGCACAGAACCGCAACCAACCTAATCGAAACTAACTTAAATCGACGACGAACTGAGCTGGTGGTGCAAATACTAACTCACCAGGCGGCCGACACGATATAACACCCGCACACGTGACTGTTCAAGCTACGTGAGTGGTATTACAGGTCGCCGATCACACGCCCTTCCCTGTTCACTGTTAAAGCGCCCAGGGGTCGGAGGCGTTAGGTTACTATTGAAGCTACCTATCGCTACCGACACTATGGTATAGACCCACGTGACTATTAAAGCTACGTGAGTTATACCCCGTGCAACCGTGATTCAGTCACTGTTGAAGCCCTGAATCTTGCTTACCTATATCTCTCACTTGTGCCTTTGACTTGGGTTCCCACTTT
>NC_051846.1:110612193-110619886 GCF_002237135.1 Teleopsis dalmanni | reverse complement strand
CATTTCTCCACCCGAAATAAGTGAGATTGAAGTTGATTTGAAGCTAACACAGCGTTTTTGTTTCGGCATAAAATTGCCGTATCATCGGCAAACGTTGTGGTGACAACATAAACTACTTATCGAGATATCAGATGTGTAAAGTACATACAAGATAGGGCCAAGAACACTTCCTTGTGGAACGCCAGCTTCTATTGGGATATTATTAGAAGTATATGATTTACATTTCACTTTAAAACTTCTATTATGCAGATACGATTCTAAAACTGAGTGAACATTTTCAGGTAATGAACAGCGTATCTTATACATGAGTCCATTATGCCATACTTTATCAAATGCTTGTTTAACATCGGGGAATACCGCGGAACGATGTTCTCTGAGCTCATTCGTTATACGATTCACTCGCTCAATAGTTCCATGTTTTTCCCTAAAATCAAACTGGTGGGAGGGTATTAAGTTTTGAACGTCAAGGAACAGTTTTAGCTTTAAAAGCAGTGCTCTTTCAAAGAGTTTAGAAAGGCATGGCAGTAAGCTTATTGACCTGTATGAAGAGGCAAGCGTGGGATCTTTACCTGATTTATGAATCATAATAATCATGAATGTTTTCCACTCTGTTGGGTAAAAGCCAAATTTAATAATGGCATTAAAAAGTCTTGTGATAAAATGTATGGCCAAAAGGGGTAAGTTTTTTATCATGATGGGTGAGATATTATCATATCCCGGTGCCTTTTTGCAATCTAACTTGTTTGTGATTATTTGAACAAGATCATTGGCCGTGATATTCATGTCAATAGATGGTGCATGTAGATTTTGAGTGTGAAAATCATATTGTCCTGTTGCAGGATTTGGTTGAAACACCTCTTTTAGGTAATCAGCAAAAATGTTAGATTTTTTTTCATCACTTCGCGCCCGGTTTCCGAGAGATTTTTTTATTGGAGAATCGGATTCTATGGGGGAATTTATACCTTTGCTAGCATTCCACAAGGATGAATGGTTTTTGCCATTTGGACATAGGCTTTGAATATAATTATATTGCCTGACTTTGGTTTCCTTGCTTAATGCAGAACTAAGTCTCCTTTGGGCTTCCTTAAATAAGTTTTTCGCTAAAGGGGACCTAGATTTTTGTAATTCTCGCCTTAATCTACGTTTTTGTAAAACTAAATTCTCTATGTCACTATTTGTAAATACTTTATTGAATCTGTAAATTTTATTGTCTTTGGGGGTAGAGTTTTCTACTGCTGAAATCAAAATTGAATTTAAAACCGAGGTTGCTGAGACTTACATTTTATCTTGTAATTTGTGTGTATGTGTGACTTAATGTACTTTTTAAATTTGAGCCAGTTTGTTCTAGGACTTGTAAGGCTATAGGAACAGTCATTTAACTGAGGACCATCAAGTAAGCAAAATGTAACTGGAGAATGATCAGAAGACAAATCGCAGCTTGTGTATGTTAAGATAAAATTTTTGCTTATGCCTTTGATCACGGTGAAGTCTATTAGGTCTGATATTTTATAGTTATCAGCAGGTCAATATGTTGGCTGCCCAGGAGAGTTTACGTATAGTGCATTTTTTCTATTTAGAATAGAATTGTAGAGCTGTTTTCCATTTGGATTACAGAGTCGTGAACCCCAATACGTATGCTTGGCGTTGTAGTCTCCCGCCGCAAGAAATCTTTAACCTAGAGTTAAGAAGTAATCCGTAAATTGGGTCTCAGTAATGTTGAAGCGGGGAGGACAGTAAACTGCCGATAAAGTTAAATTTTTTCCTTTGTGCTTAAGGCATATTGATGTGGCTTGCATATGATTATGAGCATATGTACCTAGAAAATTGTGTTTTAGACGCCTTCGTATCAAAATAACTGTACCACCATGTGCTTTGCCATCTGGGTGATTGGTTTTATAAAATAAATAACCAGGAATAGAAAAGAAATTTTTGTTTGTTAGATGTGTTTCTAAGCAAAGCATTACATCCACATTTTCTCGGGACATGAAATTTGTGAGTTCAAGTTTATGTTGGCTTAAGCCGTTTGCATTCCATGTACAACTGATTTAAGCTCTGGGTGAGACTGGAAATCATGATTTCCAAACTATTACTTTGAACTGGAGGGCCTTGTTGATTGTCAGATTTAACGACATCAGCATATGAAACACCTGGTGTAACAGACTTAGAAGTTAAAGGTTGGGGTACTTCAACTAATTTAATGGGGTTGCTTCTTGTAGGATGTCCTATAAATAGGACAGCCTCTGTAGTTTGCAGTGTGATTTCCACTGCAGTTGCTACATTTTTAGGTTTTGGTGTCCTTTATTGATTTTTTATCGCATTCGGAACTATGTTATGGTGAAGCTCGCCACAAGCTACGCACACTGTTCGAAGAGTGCAATATGACTTAGTATGGCCATACTCTTAGCAGTTTGTGCATTGCACTAGACCATTTCTTTTGTTGGGCTCCTCAACGTTAATTGCGGTGAAGTAAATACTTTAGGTTGTAGATGGGATGGCTCTCATTTTTTTAAGCTTAGAAGTTTCCGGGTGAAGTTCAACTTTGAACATAGGTTGTTGGATTTTATCTTTGTTAGCAATATTTATTACTGCTTTAGCGCTAAAGCCTTTTTCGCTTAGGGCATTTGTTATCTCAATGGGTTCTACATCTGATTCGATACCTTTAATTACGACAACAAGGTCTTTACTACTCTTTAGTTGGTATGTGTAGTAATTTTTTTTTTGTCTTCGCAATATTTGGTTATGACTCTAAATTTGTTTTCAGTGTCGATTTGGATTTTGGTTTCGTGTATATTGCCCTAGTTATAGGAACAATATGAAACGTATTATTTCCAATCAGACTTGCCAGGTTTGTAACTAGGTTATTTGAGCTGCGTTCTCGCAAGTAGATTGGAGGCGGTTTAAAATTTTTGTTAATAGGCTGATTAGCTTCATCTGTAGTTTGAGCTAATTCAGCAAATCTATTGCCAGAAAGAATGTTTGTAGTTGCACTATCTTTGATGGTTTTAGTTATTTTAGCACCTTTTGAATTGCTTTTTTGATGACTAAGTTTGCGTTTCATATTTACATAGCGTTCCATGCCTGTTTGGACCTTTATTTTATTTTTTGGACTCGCTAAGTCGGAAAATGCAAGCGAAGTTGCTGAAGGTGCAATGTTTGACAAGCTTTTGTCAGTTTGTGTAGTTTTCAGAGGCAACGTATTCGATGCGTCTATTACCAAATAAGCATTACGTTTTCTTGGAATGCTTATCGTATGTCTTCTTACTAGATTTTGATTGCTCATTTGCATACGTGGTTATATATGCAAATAGCAGGTGTGCTATAAGATTTACTTAATTTAACTACTATTAATATTAATTGATATTAAATTAAATTAACTATATAAATATAAGTAAAATTAAATTAAATTAATATAAAGAAGAAAATAATAAAAATAAAAATGAAGATGTAAAAATAAAATGAAAATGTGTAAAATATTATACTTTATATTCTAATAATTAAACATATAAATAAAAACAAAAAGAGAGAAAAAAGAATAATAATTATACTAAGAATAATAATAATAATAATAATAATAAAAAAATAATAATAATTAATAAAATAAATATCTTTAAATTCCAAAATCCAATGTTAGCACGTATGTTGGTTTTGATGTTGTGTTGTGTTGTGATGAATTGCGGGCTTCCAATTACAGCTTTTGTGGAACACGTTTGTAATAATACTAGCTGTCTCTATCAGCACTTTTTTGTTTTGTTTATATATTCACAAAACCGCACTGATATTTTGTTTGAATGCTTGCTCACTTTTTTTATTTTGAGCTTTAGAAAATAATTTGCTGTCTCTGTCAGCTATTTGAGTTTTTTTTAATATTAAAGTTGTGCAAAAATCAACAAAAATCGAAAAAGCGCGCGCTATTTTCAAATTAATATTTTATGCACTTTTAACTTTTAGGAATTGTTTTTTTTGTTCGAGAATGTTCTGTTTTTTATTTTTGTATTAATATCAAAAGTAATTCCTTCAAAAGTGACCGCCAATTACTTGTTTTTATACTGAAATTTAAATTTTTCCGAGACCGGCTTAAAAACACGTCCGCTCACTAGAAAGTTCGAAAGCTTCGTAGTTTTGATTTCTTGTTGTTTTTTTCTTATTGTTTCTTATTTCTTATTGTTTTGATTTCTTATTGCTTGGAGAAATTTATCATTTTCCAAACGCTCACTCATGCCGGTAATAAGGATTTTAGGGTTTCGCATAGCAGGTGTCTCAATTTCATAGTTCTTACCTAATTTCTTTTTAATTTCTTTTGCAAGAATTTCTCTCTCTTTTGAGGTTACACATTTTATTGTTACCCTTCCATCATGTTTAGAATGAACACCACAAACTTTAACATTAAGCTCTGATGGATTTATTTTAGTTTTTAAATCATTTTTAGTTGCTTCACTTAATTGCTTATTTTTAGGTTTTAGCGTTATTGGAATATTTGGATTGTTTTTCATCTTTAATTTCGCGGCGTACGTTTCGCTTTGAATTTCATTATTTTTGATGGTTTTTACCAATTCAGCACCTAATTCGTTGCCATTTTTAGTCAAATTATCAGACAAGTCTATTATTTTTTGCTCAAACGAAGCCAATTTTTTTTCATATTTTTCTTGTACTGCCATAAGAGAGGTGACTCTGTCAGAATACTTAGATTCAATTGCTTTTAGTAAAGATTTAATTTCACTTTCATTAATTTTTAGTGATTCCTTGAATTCGCTTTTGTATTCTTTTAAAATGTTCGTATTTTTAGTTACACTTTCTTGCATTTCTCTTAAAGCAAAGTCTACATTATGTATGTATTGCACACAGTTTTCACATATAAAATGTATCATTTTATTATTTAAAATATTTATATTGAATTGTTCTACTCCTGAACATTTTGGAGCAGTGTGATATACATGACCACACACACCTGAACATATCAGACCCGTCTCACCACGGATTCCTAAATGACACTTATGGCATTCTTTCATATTTAAGTCATATATTTTATTTATTTAAAACAATATTTTAAAAAATAAAAAAATGAATTTGATATTAACTGATTTTACCAGTAAACTATAGTTCCTTTGATTTATTCAATTACACAATTACACTTAACGATTGCTTGTTGTGAAAAAAGAATGTATGTTTCACAACACTTATTTTTGTTTATATTTCGAGCTTTAAAGCTTTAATTGCTGTCTCTATCAGCTGTTTTAAGTATGTGTATAAAAACAAATCAAAACAAATTTAAAAACGCGCGAATTATTTTGCAAAGGAAATAATTTATTTGGCTAGCAGCACAATTTATTATGTTCGATTTTAATAAAATTTAACACGCCCGGCGCAAAAATCCATAATTCTTGGTGACTATTCTCAAATTCTATCAAGTTAATTAGAACTTCAACAATTATTTCAAGCAAGTTCCAGACTTTTACCATAAAAAACGCGGACAACAACAAAACCACGACTTGTTATTTTCAAGTTAGCTAACTATACCAGTTTTATAAATTAAATTATTTGTGTTTTAATGAATTAATAGGGAACAGTAAAACGAAAAAAGTAATAATAATAATTTATATAAATATCTTCTATTTGTCGAGAAATTTTTTTTTTCGAATTTTTTTTTTTTGTTAATTTTTCCGAATAATAATAATTTATATAAATATCTTCTTCTATTGATCCAGAAATTTATTCTTTTTTTAATAATCGATCTTAATAATAAGATTTTGTCACAAATTATAAATAAAATAAGCTGCATGGAAATTTGTGAAGAGTCAAGGCGGATGTTAACAAAAAAACTATCGAAATAAAGCCCTTGATACATTTATAAGAGGACTTTCGGGCAATCTTCCCATGTTACTGGGAGTGAGAAAACCCAAAGACTTGCCTGAAGCACTCCATCTCTGTCTGAAATTGGAGAACCAAAATTTAAAATCACACCATGCTTAGCCACAAATACAACAAAAAAAATAACCAATATATTCACCCATTCTATCCACAATTGGTGCATATGCCACAATATCACCAACCATTTATACCTCAAATACATCACCCACAATATCATTTTTACCAGGGTATAAGACTACAGCGAATGTACCAAGAAAATCCATAGATTCAATCACAAAACAAAAACCCATGGAAGCATTTTTTGGTCGTAGAGTTTTTATAAACCCTGAACAACATGGATTAGCAAAACAAGACAACATACAAAGACTTACTGAAAAACAAAGAAAAGACGTCAGTTATTATAATAAAAACAGAACCCCATCTAAAGCCTATATTATTAAGCTTTATTTACGTTAAGATTAATAAAAGATACGGCACCAAATTAACGCCGCGCTTTAAAAAAGAAATAGTCAAAGAAAACAAAAATAGTACAATTATTACAGAAACCGGAAAAACAGTTCATAAAAGTAATATCAAAAATAACTATTCTTTTTTAAGAAATTTAAGATCGATAAAGAAAACAATTATTAGCAAAAGTTTTTTACATAAATTGAGTAAGAAAAAATTTTGTTTTTCTCTCAAACTTTAGAAAGATTATCGACAAAATAGGAAAATTGTATTAAAATAAACTTATATTAATTATATTAAATTAAATGAATTAGATATTATTGAATATTCCAAATGCATGTGCATAGCACACCTGCTAAAAATGGAAAAAATGTTAAGATAAATTCTTAAGAGAAAAAAAAAGAAATTTATATTAATTATATTATAGCTGAATTAAAAAATGAATGAATGAATTAAATTACAACGTCATCCAATCATTCTAATTAAGGATAGCACAATGGCTAGGCTTTAATATGGCAGGTGCATCAAGATACACTTCATGGCGGTATACAGCTTATGCTACATACTATTCGACGCAAATATTGGATTCTACAGGCACGCATTTTGGTCAAGCACCCATCGGGTCACCCCATCTCCACCATTTGCAAAATCTGGCTTAGACTATTGCGGTCCATTCAACGAATTGGCTCCAAGGCTGTACGAACCATACGGAAGGCTTATGTGGCAATCTTTGTGTGCATAGTAACCAAGGCAGTGCACATTGAATTGGCTGAAGATCTCACTTCAGAGGCGTTCTCCATGTAACCACTTATACAGTGACAATGGCACAACATTCATTGGCGCAGATCGTTTAATGGCTGCTGACTTACAGGCTTGGCATAATGAATATTCTCAACAGCAATTGGCCAATCGAAGCACAAAGTGGCATTTTCTACCACCTGGCGCACCACAACAAGGCGGTCTATGGGAAGCTGCCATTAAGTCAGCAAAGAAACACTTACTACGCATTGTTGGCACCCATTCGATTTACTATGATCAGCTACATACTTTACTTGTACATGTCGAGACTTGCTTGAATTCACGTTCGCTCATACCATGACACTTGTATGTCGCATTTTTGGCGACAATGGCACGATGAATATCTTTCAACTTTGCAACCACGTTCCAAATGGCATCAGAATGGTGACCACATCGACATAGGCGATGTCGTAGTTATCCGGCATGAGAACCTACCGGCAACACATTGGCGACTTGGCAGGGTGATCAAACTTCACCCAGGCGAGAATGGGTTGGTACAAGTAGTCACAATTAAGCATTCAACTGGCGAATGCATTAAACCTACCCAGAAGATATGCAGGCTTGTGGAGCATCCTAAACGTAC
>NC_051846.1:110581058-110612093 GCF_002237135.1 Teleopsis dalmanni | reverse complement strand
TAACATAAAAATATAGTTGATAACCAATACCATAAGTTCTAATTTTTATATAAATACATAATGAATGAATGAGATACATTAATTAATAAACCAAGTGTAAATATTATTATACCGATAATTACACAAACCATATTATACCAGTATATATATTAATATATCGTTAAATCGTTACACAACCTATATTTTACCAGTCTATAACTACTGATATTAACATAAAAGCTAAAATCAATTACATAACTATATGGAAAATAAATGTATATTATAAAATAAAATAGTATATCTTTAATTGTTCAATATTCATTGTCCATATGAATACCCACAGGTATTCGAAACTAGTCTCTGTACACTATTGTTCCCACTTACGCGTTTCGCCTGGGAACAACCCAGGCTCATCAGAGTGGATATGGGATAATATAAATATTTTCCTAACCGATATAAACGTATAACTCTGTCTTCCATGTCACAATATAGTGTCATCTATAATATTCAACAATTCTGCCAACAATCCTTATTGCGTCCATGCATATAACTCTCACCAACCAAACTAAACCAATTACACTCAACGCTATATTCCATAATGCCACAATCCAATTCAAATATAACCTTCAACCCATACACATACCCATATCAATATTTATTTCTTAAACCTCCAACATCTAATGGGTGAATATAATAATATGTTATCTATAGAGCAAATCATTTCCCTATTAATTGATATCTAATCCTTTCTACACATCTATCACCATAATATAAAACTATAGATATTATAAAATCCAATTACCAAAACTATCAGTATATTATACGAGTATTCACTCTACTGTATTCTTCTATTTAAATTAAAATTAATACTATAAAATAATGCAAAATATATTGCTAAACCATTAATGCAATAAAATAAATACAATAAAATTAATATGTTAAATAATGTACCATTTACCGGTTCTTAACTTGGCTACAAAATTCTACTCCCACCAAAATGTATAAATTGAATTTTCATAATGTACCCCCCTCATCTACATCACCCTTAAGACTATTAAAATGCGCTTTAAACTCACATTATTTTTGTTTCCACACACATTCATAATAGTACAGCCATATTACTAACACTCAAAAGCCGCGCACTGTAATCCAACCTTTCTAAGTTTTCTTAAAATTATAAACAGTTGCATATGAAAATACTTTAAACCATCAAAACATAATTTTTATAAAAAATTCACGAACATTAGTATACAAAAACAAATCTGTGAACAATTATACACAAAATTATAAACTTTTAACAAAACTCCAAATCCTATTAATTTCAAAAACCTTCAAAATTCTTTATAAATCTGTGAAAAATCTCTAAAATAAATACGTGCACAATTGTATACAACTGTTTTTTAATCTTCAAATTATATTAACATAAATTAAAAACATCAAATTATATTTATATAAAATTAATAACACTGTAAACCTATTGTGTAAAATTATATTTATACAAAGTTCAAAACACTTTTACACTAAAAACAAAATAAGATATTGCAATACACTACAACTGTGTAAAAACAAATAAATTTTCGTACCATCTATTATCTATTTGTGAAACGTAAATAATCGTATAAAGCTTTTTTAACAAACGTAACAAGATTAAGCCTAGTGTGACAACTTCATGCCTCAAATCACAACTCATATAAAACAAGCAATAACCTGCCTGCGCCAAATCAGTGCCCACCCTCCCGCCAAAACACCTCCCAGTGCCCATCCTCCCACCAACATCCCAGTGCAACCCTCCCGCAAAAAAACTTTCATAACTCTCTTCCTCTTGCACTACACCAAAAACAATACGAAAAATACAAGAATACAAAACATGGATACATCAAACCAACAAGATCACCCATCTCTTTCGTCTCCATCTATCTTGCATGAAGGTATGTATATAAATAAATATGTCATTTCATATTCCATATATTTTTATTATATTTTGCTAAACACTCACGTCCAGATGTCGCTGCACGTCGCTTATTCCAATGGACGGTTATGCCCTTCGGACTACACTCTACCCCCGGCAACTTTCCAACGTGCCTTAGACTCGGTAATTGGGCCTGAGATGGAACCGTTCGCTTTCGCCTATCTAGATGATATAATTGTTGTGAGCCGCAGTAAGGAGGACCATATGACACATTTACAAATAGTATTAAAAAAATTACGTCAAGCCCGACTGAAGATATATCCTGAGAAGTGTGAATTTTTTAAATCCACGATGAAATATTTAGGGCAAGTGGTTAGTCAAGAAGGAATACATACAGATCCAGATAAAATTTCCGCAGTACAACAATTGGAACCACCAAAGACTCTGAAGGAGCTGCGACGTTTTCTGGGAATGACTTCTTGGTACCGACGCTTTGTAAAGGACTTTTCAACAGTAGTACACCCTCTTACGTCATTGTTACGAAAAGGAAAACATTGGAGATGGCAGGAAGAGCAACAGAATGCATTTAAGGAACTAAAGAAGAGGTTAACTGAGGCTCCTATCCTACAATGCCCTGACTTCTCCAAACCCTTCTGTTTGCAGATCGACGCTAGTGACTATGGACTCGGTGCCATATTAACACAGCAACATGAGGGAGAAGAAGCAGTGATAGCCTACGCTAGTCGACGGCTGAACGCAGAAAAAAATTATTCGCCTACCGAAAAGGAGTGTTTAGCAATTGTCTGGGGTATTCGTAAAATGCGACCGTATTTGGAAGGGTAAAAAATCCACGGTCATCACTGATCATCTATCTCTAAAGTGGTTAAATTCTATTGACAACCCTACGGGACGCATAGCAAGATGGGCGCTTGAGTTACAGCAGTTCAACTTCACAATAGAATATCGTAGGGGTAAATATTATGTGGTGGCTGATGCACTATCGAGGCAACCAGAGGACAAGATTTTAATGGCACGAACAACTATGATAACGACGAAACAGGATTGGGTAATACAACGAAAAGAAGCGGTTAAGCAAAATCCACAGAAATATCCGGATTATATCATCGAGAACCAGAACCTATACCGACCTATTTACACTTGAGGCAACAGATTCTCCGTGAGAACCATGATGAACCGACGACAGGTCATTTCGGAATCCGAAAAACAAGGCAACGAATAGCTAACAACTACTACTAACCTGGAATGTTAAGAGATGTGCGTAAATATGTTCTGAGGTGCGATTCTTGCCAAAGGTTCAAATCTACCCAACAGCATGCTGCCGGACATATGCTTACTCAGCTCGCTGAAGAGCCGTGGGCCATGGTATGTGCAGATTTTGTGGGACCATTACCCAGGTCCAAACGAGGAAATAATACACTCTTGGTTTTCATTGATAAATTTACAAAGTGGATGGAGCTTATACCTTTGCGCAGCGCTACTACAGCCTCCGTTCAAAAGGCATTCCGAGAACGAATAATGGCAAGGTTTGGAATACCGAAGATATTCATTACGGATAATGGGATCCAATTCACCAGTCATTCAGCGCGGAAATTCTTCACGCAGTTAGTCAAACAGCAGTTTACCGCACCATACACGTAACAGGAGAACCCAACCGAGAGAGCCAATCGCACGATTAAAACCCTAGTTAGTCAACTCACCGAAGGGGACCAACGTGACTGGGACGAGTACTCGGAAACAACGGCATTCACGCCAGCTTATTTAAACCACGGGCGCGAACCAAGACTGCCCAACAATATGTACGATAGAGTGACACCCGGAAGTGAAAACCTTAAATAAGACCTTAGCGATAAAGCGACAAAGCTACAAGATGTAATAACTCTAGTCCAGCAAAACACTCGTTGCGCAGCCGCGGAGCAAGCCAAACATTACAATCTTCGACGCCGGCATTGGAAACCGGCCGTGGGAGACAGCGTTCTCATGAAACAATATATCCTCTCTAAAGCAACTGACCATGTGACAGCTAAATTGTCACCTAAGTTTAGTGGACCTTACAACGTGAAAGCATTCAAGTCTCCTGTGATTGTGATACTTACAAGCAAGGACGTGAAAGGCACCAAAACCGCACACGTCAGTGAGATCACGCCATACATCAAAACCGAGTGGGGAGGGAACAAAAGCCTGCCTGCCCTGCCAAATAAAAATACAGCAGCGATACGCTTTTACTCTCACGCCCTAATGAACACAAGCGGTAAGTCATAGGGGTGATTAATCTGGTGTTTCTTTCATTTTCATTACAGCAAACTACACCAACACTCATAAATCTAATAACCGAAAATGCGAAGTCAACGATTTGAACGTGCTAATGTCAAGGACCATGTAGCGGATAGTCCCACCTTATCGAATACCGAACCAGGGTTAGACGCTAAAGAAAAATGGGTCGAGCATTGCCGTGAAGTTCTTGGCAGCGATTCCGAAGAGGAGCGGCCACTACCGTTAGGAAGTTAACCGATGGCAGCAAATAGTAACCAACCAGTCATACAATCCGAAGGAGAGCCAAGACCACAATCAATGCATATACAACAAGCAATAAAACGGCCACCAATCCGACCGATGACCTGGAGGTCAAGAAAGTCAGCAAAGACAGTTCGACCCACAACAATACCCATGCGGCCGAGTCCTGAAGCATTTCGTCAACAACAGTAGCAATATCGGTCAGAACGGAAGCAAAATTCGGCTAAACCAGAGGTCATAGTAGTGCCACTAACGACGTTCAGTTCCCCAGAAAAGTTAGCCACCTGTCCGTCAACATCATCCATAGCAAAGTCACCAGTAAAGAAGCATTTGAGGAACAAGCAGGGTCTGAGAAGTCATCAACAAGAGCTTTAACACCAACAAAACCGCACTCACAAGTAATATTGACTGGCTGCCCACCAACACCACCCACAGCCAAGAGAATCCTAGCACAGGTATATAACGACAAGCTAACTCCAACTCCCGAACCGGCCGTGAAGCAATACCTACAACCCGAAGAGATACCGGCCGCTGTTAGTACCGAAATACTACAGAGAGTAGTAGTTTTCAACAAAAGAGGTAAACAGAATTTTCTAACCAAACACGAAGACCGGGTCTATCAAATTACCATCAGGAATTCAGGAAAGGTAGTGGTCGAGCTTTTACCTTTGGGAAAGTAAGAAGGGAGTGTAACGCCCAAATTTTACGTTAAAATATAGGCCCACAAACTAAACGAATGACCCTGTAAATTGCATATTAAAATAAATATTTTGTTAACAAAAAAAACAAAAAAAAAACGAACGACCCTGTAAACTAAAATAGGTTTTTGATTGGTTTTTTTTTTGCTAATAAAGTTAGTTAATTTTGTTGTAGCTGTTTCCCTTGTTTGTTTGCATAAACAAATTTAAGAAAAATATTGTGCACACATTTTTTTAGTGATGCAGTTATTTTTCTTGAATTTAATTGCAATGCGTACAACAATAAGAAATTTGTTTTGACAAAGTTTACGGGACTTTGTTTACTCTAAAATATTTTTGTTTTTGCCTGCAATAGAAGGAATTTCAAATAAAAGGGCAGCAAAATTGCCAAATCGTTCTATTTGAAATTTCTCCTATTACAGGTAAGTAACCATTGTGTTAGGGACGATAGTGAGAGCTCGGACTAGTTTGTCCAGGCACATGTTGATTCGTTTGGCCATTGCTGACGATCACCATGTGAATGGATGAACTGGTCTTGGCGAAGTGATAGTGGTTGAATTGCCTTCTGCTTGGCTGATGCTGGCGTAGGGCAATTTAGCCAGTTGAGTTACCTTATGCTTGGCTTATGCTGGCGAAGGGTAAGCCAAACATAAGTCATCCAAGCTTCCGTTTGGCCATAGCTGATGGAGGAATGGACGACGAATCACCAACACTGTCAGAGGGCGTGTGGGACTACGCGCGTTTGGCAATTGCTGACGGATGTGGCCAGGCGTACAACTGGAAGAGATCCTTGTCTGGCCTTAGCTGACAAAGGTACTAATTTATATTGTTAATTAGGGTTTTACAGGCTATTTGAAATTTCTCCTATTACAGTTACAACGCTTACTCTCGTGAATCTACTGCTTTCCATAACTTTAATATCCCAACACTTCCAACGATTGCAACGCGCGCACTACCTACAACAATAGATTTTCAACAATTACAATAACTTCAATATTTACAACAGTTACAACGCTACGTTCGTGAATCTACTGCTTTCCACAACTTTAATATTTTAACACTTCCAACGATTGCACCGCGCGCACTACCTACAACAATAAATTTACAACAATTACAATAAATTCAATATTTACAACAGTTACAACGCTACGCTCGTGAATCTATTGCTTCTCACAACTTTAATGTTTTTTTTTTGTTTTCTTTTTCTTTTTGTAAAATAATAAAAGCTACTATAAACAGAAGTGTCTCTATTATTTTACTTATTTCAATTTCTTATAACGAACCCTGGTATACTCGCTGAGTATTCCCCAGCTATAGAAAGGGCCGGAAAAGGTCGTTACAATGGGAAGCTGCTGTAAAATCCATAAAGTATCATTTGAAGCGCGTAATAGGTGAAACGAAACTAACATTTGAAGAGAAGACTACACTTCTAAAACAAATTGAAGCAGTACTCAATTCACGACCACTCTGCTATATAAGTAGCGATATTGACAGTATTGATGTTCTAACATCTGGACATTTCCAGGCCGTCCAATATTAGACGAACCAGAAGCTGAAGTCAAAAATAATATAAGTTTAATAGACTGTTGGAAACTTCTACAAAAAATAAAAACAGATTTTTGGAAAAAATGGAAAGAGGAATATGTCACGTCTCTACAAAAACGAAACAAATAGTTTAGAGAAAAACCGAACTTAGCAGAGGGGGAAGTAATAATCATTACAGACGAAAATACCGCGCCTACTAGATGGCCATTAGGAAAAATTACAGAAGTCTTTAAAGGCAACGATAGAAAAGTACGGGTAGTAGAGCTTAAAACAAAAAATGGAAAATTAAAAAGACCAATTCATAAACTTTGCTCCTTGATGGAGCATAAACATAAAATCAAATGTAAAAATAAGAACCTCAAGATTAGCATAGACCACCGACCACCTTGTATTTTTTATGTGTTTTACCAACAGTAAAAGCAGTGGTATAATCATCAGTTGCGTCAGTACATGAACTAAATAATAAGACAACGTTATATTTGGACATGATTGGAGAAGTCACTTCAGAAACATCAGCTTGAAATCTAATAATATATAATGATATGCAACCATACTTTGATATGGCTAAAATCGCAAAGGATATACTTAGCAAAGCTAATAATATATGTCCCAAATTACTAAATTTTGCTGACCTATATATATACAATATATTAATATTGTTTGAATATATTAATATTAATTGAATATATTAAATACAATGTTTAAAAAATTATCGGACATAAACGATGGTAATAAATTATTTATATGGTCTGTACGAGAGAGAAGAAAAAGAGCGCCGTTGGCATTCATTGATTCGTTTTATCACCTCCTATTCGGAAAAAAGATGACTCAGAGACAGACGTGGGTAGTAGAAACAACACCAAATATATTAAAACGCACATCTGAAGAAATTCAGCTACAATACAATGAAATTCATAAAAGAGTTGAATCCATAAACACTGCTTTGAATGAAACTTATCTTGATTATAAGAAATCAATAAACTTTTTTATGGTAGCAAAACAGTTATCAGATATGATAGAGGAATGTTCTCGAATTCAATCTGAAGATAGAAGAGCAACAATATACTTGTGAAGGTAATTTTCCGTGGACGGATGCAAACGATAATTCTTGTGAAATATCACCACTAAAACCAACTAATCATGGTAATTGTCACTACAAAGAAGTAAATAATTCTTCCATTTGGGTCAAATCATACCGACAGAATAGTTGGATATTCAAAACTTTTAGACAAGAATCTGCCCACATTAGATGCTCAAATTTAATGGAAGAAATAATAACCCTATCAGGTCAAGGCATTCTATTACTAACAGAAGGATGTATGGCACGTATAAGAGACAGAACATGAACATCCTCTAATAATCTGCAAAGCTCTGCGATAGTAGAAGTAATCAAGCCAGTTACTGAAGATGCAATTATAATCAATAATAGTAATATAAAACCTTAGCACCATTGGAAAATAAATAACAAAGAAGAAATTAATCAAATAAACAAACAACTAAACGATATAAAGAGTAGCGCAGTGAAGCTAAAAGATTTGCATTTTCATCACGTATCTGGGCACACATCACTTGGGTTAACTTCAATAGTGATAATAGCAATAATTATTTACCTAGTTCGAGCAGCAATAAAAAGAAGACAACTACTAGCTATTGCAATTTCTACCACCCGGCAGAATGTTCAGGAGTAAACATAGATTATAAGTTATTAAATATTATACGAAATTAAAAAATATACTAAGATGCATATATATCATAATGTTAATACAATCTTATTATATTTTATATTATTTTTCAAAATTATATTATATTTAATTCAATCTTTTGTAACTATGTCAGATTATATTTTATGATGTATTGAAATAATTATTTTGCAGAAGTCACGATTCTGCATTTTAAAAGAGCTGGCAGTATGTTCAGGAATGAACCTGGTTTTAATTTTATACATACATTAAGACCGAAAAGTTTTCGGAAATTCTCATTTAAAATTCGCGCGCTGTATATTTTCCGATATTTTAAGTTTATGTAGTTTGGCAGCACTGTCCTTAATTACTATGCCAAAAATGAGCGCGATCTGTCAGACAGTTCGTTTACGGCAGCTGTTGAAACCAGTTCACCTCAGTAGGGCGTTGCGAAAAAAACAATGGAAAAAAATATTGAACAAAGAGTTTGCATCAAATTTTGTGTTTCGAACGAAATTTCGTGTGCAGAATCGTTGCGAATGCTACAAAAGGCTTATGGGGAATCAGTTTTATCGAAAACTCAAGTTTATGAGTGGTACAAAGCCTTCCAGGACGGTCGTACGACCGTCGAAGACATTTCGCAACGCACTACTGAGGTGAACTGGTTTCAACAGCTGCCGTAAACGAACTGTCTGACAGATCGAGCTCATTTTTGGCATAGTAATTAAGGACAGTGCTGCCAAACTACATAAACTTAAAATATCGAAAAATATACAGCGCGCGAATTTTAAATGAGAATTTCCGAAAACTTTTCAGTCTTAATGTATATACCATAATGTTAATAGTATACATATAATCTTATTATATTTTATATTATCTTTTAAAATTATATTATATTGAATTCGATCTTTTGTAACTATCTCCAATTATTTAATGATACATGACTCTGTATTAAAGAGTTCTGGCAGAATGTTCAATAACGAACATGCTTTATCTGTTATTGTTTCAATAAAGAGAAATAGAATCATAAAATACTTTTCCAAAACAACAAAAGTAAAAATAAGCAACCCAACAACTGTAATCATACTGATAATTGAACCTAAATAAATAATAGGTTCACCACATAGCTTATATGAAACTTAAATAAGTTTATCAAATTAATTTTCATCATTATTGTAAAAAATGACATCAAGGCGTCTCTGCATGGAATTGTAAAATATTTCGAGATAAATATAGATGGATTTATTTTTCAGTTTATTCTAAACAAATAACCACATCTAATCGTTGTATACTTACGGATAAACATATAATACCAAAATAGCATATGAGCATGTGCAGCATTAAAACCTTTTTTTATCATTGAATGTAAAATGTCTTTTATCACTAATGTAAATTGTAAAACCAGAAAATACAGTCCACTAAAAATACAAATGCAATATTGTTAATGATAACATTAAACACATGCTGAGTAAGATTATTTTATCCCTTAATTTCTAGGATAATTTTAAGACAAAAATTGTATATAAACCGTAGTATTTTAAGAAATAAATCAGTATCAAACGAATATTCAATCTTTTAACTTAACATTTAGGTTATGCTCAATAATTGTTTAGGCACAATGCTTATCAAATTATGCACATTAAGTAAAATAAGAAAATTGTATATAAACTCTAGTATTTTAAGAAATAAAAGTAGTTGCTGATCGAGTTGCATCCTTTAAAATCTCTGACTTAAAACTTAGAATCAATAGCACCCTCATTTAGATTGTTGACAAGCTAAAGTACCTGGGAGTTATATTCATTCCTAAGCATAACTTCGTCTCCCATGTCTCCCAGCTCTATGCTCTATCAACAGCCATATCAGTACGAGATATATATGGTGAAATAACTATTGCCTCTATATACTGTCCACCTAATCAACCAATTAAAAGTCATCAATTCGCAAATTATTTCAAAACGCTCGGGCCCAATTTCGTAGCAGCAGGTGACTTTAACGCCAAGCATACTCATTGGGGCTCAAGATTAATAACACCCAGAGGACGCGAGCTATTAAAAACGATACAAGAAAGCAACCTATTTCACCTATCTACTGGTGAACCCACTTACTGGCCGACAGATCTAAATAAAACACCAGATGTCATTGACTTTTGCATTTGCAAGGGCGTACCCATAAATAATCTGACCTTGCGGTCGTCGTTAGATCTTTCGTCTGACCACTCTCCTCTTCTGTTAGAAATTCATTCGAATATCGTCCTAAAAACTCCAGAACTAAGACTTCACAACAAAAGAACTGATTGGGCTATTTTCCGTAGTTTCATTAGCGAGCACCTCTCGACACAAATTCTTCTTAAAACTAATCATGACATTGAAGCCGCAGTAGAACTATTCAACAAAATTGTTTAAAAGGCAGCTTGGTCTGCAACTCCGTCTACACAGAATTGTAGAACTGTACATCTAGACAAGGATATCAAAGAACAACTACTTGAATAACGTAAATTACGTAGGGTCTGGCAGATGACGAGAGATCCTAACGATAAGAGGCGCCGGAATGTAGCCACTAAAAAACTCAAAGTAAATCTAGAGGCAAGAAAAATGCAAGCATTGCAACTTACTTAGCAAGCTTGTCTCCCTATGAGGCCACTGAGTACTACTTGTGGAAAGCCACACGCATACTTAATGCACCAACATCGCATATACCACCAATGAAGATGAGTAATGGGCAATGGGCTAAAACTGATGCTGATAAAGCGAAAACTTTTGCAGTGCATCTTGGTAAAGTCTTTCAGCCACGCTGCTCTAAAAATAATCTGAAAGACTCTGAAGTTGAAGCTTTTCTTCACACACCGCACCAATTAGACTTTCCTATTCCTAGGTCTTTGAATCGTGAATTAAAGTGGGTCATAAAAAACAAAATTAAAACCAGAAAAGCTCCAGGATGTGACCTGGTAACCGGAAAGGTGCTACATGAGCTACCAGATGTGGGTTTTAAATTCATAAACCAATTGTTCAATGCAATTTGCACCTGTGAACACTACCCAGCTCAATGGAAAGTCGCTCAAATTATATTAATTCCAAAGCCCGGTAAGCCCGTCGAACTTGCAACATCTTACAGACCGATCAGCTTACTTCCTGTGTTGTCAAAAGTATTTGAGAGAGTATTCCTAAAACGTCTAAAGCCAATTATCGAAAATAGATATCTGATTCCCAACCACCAATTCGGGTTTCGCGAGCATCACTCTACTATTGAACAAGTAAATAGAGTATACAACTTTGCAAGACTTGCAATTGAAAATAAAGAATACTGCACAACAGCCTTTATCGACATAACACAAACATTCGACGATAAAGTATGGCACACTGGACTTCTCTACAAATTAAAGTTACAACTCCCGCATAGCTACTTCTCTGTCTTAAAATCATATATACTAGATCGGCACTTTATGGTTAAAATGAATAGCTGTCACACTGAACTTTTTTAAATAGAGGCTGGAGTTTCCCAAGGAAGTGTGTTGGGTCCTACTCTATATACTCTGTTCACAGCAGATCTCCCACTCAGCGCTAAAACATACACTGCAACATTTGCGGATGATACTGCAGTGATGGCGAAACACGCAGATCCTGTAGTAGCTTCACAACTTTTCCAAAGTAATCTGAACGATGTCAAGGCATGGCTAGACATTTGGCACATTGAAGCTAACGATAACAAATCAGTTCAAACTACTTTTACACTCCGCAACGGTACCTGCCCTTCCGTTAGACTGAATGGCCGTGAATTGTCGCAAGCTGAAAACGCCATATATCTAGGTGTACATTTTGATCGTCGTCTAAATTGGCGTCACCACATCTTTACAAAACAGAAGCAATTAGGACTAAAGCTACGCTCACTTTACTGGCTACTTAATCCCAAATCCAAATTATCGCTACAAAATAAAATACTTTTATACAAGGTCGTCTTAAAGCCAATCTGGACGTACGGTATACCCATCTGGGGTATAGCAGCGAAGTCAAATCTAGATATGATTCAGAGGTTTCAATCAAAAATATTACGTATCTGCACCGACGCCCTATGGTTTATCCCGAATAACGTCCTACATCATGATCTTGGCATCTCTACAGTGTACGAGTCAATACAGCAGATAGGCAGCAACTATCACTCACGACTGGTAGTTCACCCTAACCCCCTTGCCGCAGGCCTAACGAGGGATACTTTTAACACTCGTAGATTAATACGCTTCACAACTTCTAATTTACCGAGTAGATTCTAGAAATTGTAAATCTTCATAAGGCGGTGATTACCACTGGGTAGTCCCGTACATGCCAATCATATATTGTTATTGCCATAAGTAGTACTTATTATTCATGAATAGAATAGATTGTATATAATAAAATGAAGCTTTAAAAAAAAAAAAAAAATACAATAAAAAGTATTGCAGTTCGCGGAAATGTCGACACAATTTCGGTAAATCGTTATAAAGTTGACGGTTTAAAAATCAAATACGTACATAAACTTTTTTATACCGTTGTAAAACATTTAATGAACTCAAAGCTGAAAATGAAATTTTTGAGCGTATAAACAAATACGAGAAGCCAAAAGACAAGCAATATAAGAACGCAAATGAACATACAAACGGATATCAAAATAATAATTAAAAAGAACATTGTATTAACTGTGGTTCTATGGAGCATAACAGAAAAGATTGCCGTGCCGAAAGGAAGTGTTTTAGATGTAACAATACTGGTCAAATCTCAAGAAATTGTACACATGTAAATAAGAGTGTCAATGTAATTGTTCAAGAAGACCGTGTTAAACGCGTTCATATAAACAAATTAGAAATTAATTGTTTAATCGACACTGGTGGATGGTGAGGTATATGCAACCTATGATGCTGTCTATGATGCATATGTATGATTATGTGACATACATGTGTAAGTGATGTTGTGAAGTTTAAAATAAGTACTCTTATATGTAACTCTTATAACTTATACATATTCTATATTTCACATTATTGTATTGTACATTAAAATATAATAAAGGCAGTTGTTACTAAACAGTACATGGTGTCAGGTGTGTGCCTTAAAAAAATAAAATAAAAGTCAATAAAAATAAATAAACTGTAGCTATTTTGAAATAAGTATAAAACTTAAAAGTAAAAAAAAAACCACTTATTTAAAAAAAAAAGAAAAATTAAAATTGAATTAATCAAAATTAAACTTAAAATAAAAAAAAAATATATTGGGGTTAAGTACAGCTATAAATATGAATATTGTTAAGTATATAAATACCTTATTTGTTGATAAAATTTTTGAAAATTCTAAAGAAATTTTTTGTGGTTTAGGAGAATTAAAGAATAAATGTGAACTAACTATTGGGCCAGAAATCACTTCAGAAATTGATCCCCAAAGAAAGTTTCCTTTTTGTTTATATGATGATTTAAAAAAAGAATTAATAATAATGGAAAGTTTAAATGTTATTACTAAAGTTAACGAGCCAACTGAATGGGTCAGTTCTATTGTGCTTGTAAAAAAACCAAACAGAAATTTACGTGTATGTTTGGACCCAAGAAATTTAAACAAAGCAGTCATGAAAGCAGCAGGTTCCAAGTATTTTAGTTCTCATAGCGAAATGGTCAAAGTTTTTGGTGATATTAATGGTCTCATTATTTATAAAGACGATTTTTTAATTCATTCACCTACAATTGATGGACATAACAAAATTTTAAAAGAAGTTTTAAACAGAGCAAAACAAATTGGTCTTGAATTTAATAAAGAAAAATCTAAATTCTGTATAAATGAAATCAAATTCATAGGTCATATATTCAATGCAAATGGAATTATAGCCGAAAAAAATTAAATCAGTTATAAATTTACCGACACATAAGTGTTTCTGAATTACAACGATTTCTAGGTATGGTGAATTATTTAGGTGCATACATAAATAATTTTTCCTCAAAAAATAAACATTTGCGATATTTATTAAACATAATGTTCAGTGGCAATGGAATGAAATTTATAATCAGTTCTGACCTATTTTAATCCAAAAAACCAATTATTCTTACAGTTGATGCATCTAAATTTGCAGTTGGTGCAGCTATTTTACATGACAACAATCCTATTGCGTACGCCTCAGCGTCACTGACAGACACTCAAAGAAACTACGCTCAGATTGAAAAAGAGCTTTTTGCAATTTTGTTTGGTTGTACCAAATTTCATGAATATCTTTATGGTTTAAAAGTTTTTGTATCATTGTTTACAAACCCATTATACAACATTCCTGCTAGGTTACAAAGATTTATGCTACGTCTACAGTGTTATGACCTAAATGTTCAATATAAACCTGGAAAACATCTTTATATTGCAGATACGCTTTCTAGAGCACCACTCAGAGAACACGTTTTAAATGAAATTGATAATGATTTACCACTACATTGTGATTTGTTAATGAAAAGAGTAACTTCATCTGATAGTTTTTTTAGTGAAATCAGGGAAAACATAATTAATGATGAATCATTGCAAAAAGTGGTTTCGTATATCAGAAATGGTTGACCTTCCAATAAAAAATAAGTTGATATACTGGCTATACCATATTATAACATCAAAGATGATTTGTTTTCTATCAATCAACTTTAGTTAAAAAATAATCGTATAATTATACCACATCAACTTCGTCACAAAACATTAAATAGTCTACATGAAGGACACATGGGAATTCAGCGATGTCAGAATTTAGCTAAAAGCTCTGTTTATTGGCCAAATATTAATCACGATATATTTAATTTGGTTTCTAGTTGTGAAATTTGTGCTAAATACAAAAATTGCAATGGCAAACAAGAGCTACTGCCTCATGATATATTTGTACGATATTTAGAATGTTTTACACACTTTAGGTTATATGAGATAAGTTAATAGTCATTTATTTTAATGATCGTTATAACTATTTTCACAAATAAAGAGAGGCAGTCTGGTTACGAACGTCGGCGAGTGAGGTTGTGCATGCTGATATTACTATTACTTGTATACTTTCTATTATATTGTAATTTACACCAATACAAATATATTAAAACTAAGCTAACGTTGTGTTTATTTTTGACAGTATAAGACGAAACAAGAAAACAAATAAGTGCATACTCGCTGGTAGACTGAGAGTGGTCGCCAGACAGACGATAAACGGTTAAACAGTATTGAGGAAAAAACATGCACGTACTCATGCTTTAACGAAATTAACGGTGCTACTATTCGAAGAAAAGTAAACAACATAGAAGAGTTGCTACAAAAAAAAGCGGATTGTTTGAGTTTTGTTCAAACAGTCAAAGAGAACGGTTGTGTTGAATTAAACAAAGCAACAATGTTAACGAAGTTGAAGGAATTACGCATAAAAGATCTTAACGTGATCATAAATGTTAACGGGATTGGAGTAGTGGATGGTAAGCAAGCTAAAATTGCGGAACTAGAAAAGGTGTTAGGAAGTGACGAAATCGACACTGAAGATTACGACCTAGATAAATCTGAAAAAAGCGGAAGCATGGCAAAGCAGTTTGAAGAGCTAAAAGTTTGAAAGTAGAATTACTTTCAAATTAATTTCAATTAAAAATTTTTTTTTATAAAAATTTACTTAAAAGTGACATTAAAATTTTTTTTTAAAAAAAACTACTCAAAAGTGCCACTAAATAAAAGTGCTACATGAAGTAGATTAAAATTTTTTTTTTTTTTGTGAAAAAAAAAACTTAAAAGTGCCACGAGAAGTAACATTAAAATTTGGTAATTTCCAAAAAAAAAACATGAATTATTTAAAGGGCCTCTAAGCGAGTGCGAGGGATTTTTTTTTCGGCAAAGAAACGACGCCCCTTAGTAGAATTGAAGATTCCAAAAAGGAGCTCCTGATTGGTGGAGCAGCAGCTTGGACCAAGAGAAATTAAGTATAATTAGTAATATTATAGTTTTATAAATTAAATTATTTGTATTTTAATGAATTAATAGGGAACAGTAAAACGAAAAAAGTAATAATAATAATTTATATAAATATCTTCTATTTTCGAGAAATTTTTTTTTTTACGAATTTTTTTTTTTGATAATGTTTCCGAATAATAATAATTTATATTAATATCTTCTATTGATCCAGAAATTTATTCTTTTTTTAATAATCGATCTTAATAATAAGTTTTTGTCACTAATTATAAATAAAATAAGCTGCATGGAAATTTGTGAAGAGTCAAGGCGGATGTTAACAAAAAAACTATCGAAATAAACCCCTTGATACATTTATAAGAGGACTTTCTGGCAATCTTCCCATGTTACTGGGAGTGAGAGAATCTAAAGACTTGCCTGAAGCACTCCATCTCTGTCTGAAATTGGAGAACCAAAATTTAAATTCACACCATGCTTAGCCACAAATACAACAAAAAAATAACCAATATATTCTCCCATTCTATCCACAATTGGTGCATATGCCACAATATCACCAACCATTTAGACCTCAAATATATCACCCACAATATTATTTTAACCAGGGTATAAGACTACAGCGAATGTATCAGGAAAATGCATACATACAACCACAAAACAAAAACCCATGGAAGCATTTTTTGGTCGAAGAGTTTTTATAAACCCTGAACAATATGGATTAGCAAAACAAGACAAGATACAAAGACTTACTGAAAAACAAAGAAAAGACGTCAGTTATTATAATAAAAACAGAACACCATTTAAAGCCTATATTGTTAAGCTTTATTTACGTTAAGATTAATAAAAGATACGGCACCAAATTAACCCCACGCTTTAAAAAAAGAAATAGTCAAAAAAAACAAAAGTAATACAATTATTACAGAAACCGGAAAAACAGTTCATAAAAGTAATATCAAAAATTAACTATTCTTTTTTAAGAAATTTAAGATCGATAAAGAAAACAATTATTAGCAAAAGTTTTTTACATTAATTGATTAAGAAAAAATTTTGTTTTCCTCTCAAACTTTAGAAAGATTATCAACAAAATAGGAAAATTGTATTAAAATAAACTTATATTAATTATATTAAATTAAATGAATTAGTTATTATTGAATATTCCAAATGCATGTGCATAGCACACCTGCTAAAAATGGAAAAAATATTATGTTAAGATAAATTCTTAAGAGAAAAAAAAAAAGAAATTTATATTAATTATATTATAGCTGAATTAAAAAATGATTGAAGGAATTAAATTACAACGTCATCCAATCATTCTAACTAAGGATAGCACAATGGCTAGGCTTTCATATGGTAGGTGCATCAAGATACACTTCATGGCGGTATACAGCTTATGCTACATATTATTCGACGCAAATATTGGATTCTACAGGCACGCATTTTGGTCAAGCAATGCATACACTCATGCGCGATTTGCAGGCGACATAAACACATAATGCTAAAACAACTTATGGCGACATTACCAAAGGCTCGGGTCACCCCATCTCCACCATTTGCAAAATCTGGCTTAGACTATTGCGGTCCATTCAACGAATTGGCTCCAAGGCTGTACGAACCGTACGGAAGGCTTATGTGGCAATCTTTGTGTGCATGGTAACCAAGGCAGTGCACATTGAATTGGCTGAAGATCTCACTTCAGAGGCATTCATAAACGCATACACCCGTTTCGTAAATCGGCGTTCTCCATGTAACCACTTATACAGTGACAATGGCACTACATTCATTGGCGCAGATTGTTTAATGGCTGCTGACTTACAAGCTTGGCATAATGAATATTCTCAACAGCAATTGACCAATCGAAGCACAAAGTGGCATTTTTCACCACCTGGCGCACCACATCAAGGCGGTCTATGGGAAGCTGCCGTTAAGTCAGCAAAGAAACACTAACTACGCATTGTTGGCACCCATTCGATTTACTATGATCAGCTACATACTTTACTTGTGCACGTCGAGGCTTGCTTGAATTCACGTTCCCTCATACCATGACACTTGTGACGACAAGATGGCTCTATCACCTGCAGATTTTCTAATCGGATGAACCTATTGGCAAGGTACCTAGCCACAAATTGTCATACTGGCGACAATTAAGACAAATGCAACAGCATTTTTGACTACAATGGCACGATGAATATTTTTCAACTTTGCAACCACGTTCCAAATGGCATCAGAATGGTGACCACATCGACATAGGCGATGTCGTGGTTATCCGGCATGAGAACCTTGCTGGTAGGTTCTGACATTGGCGACTTGGCAGGGTGATCAAACTTCACCCAGGCGAGAATGGGTTGGTACGAGTAGTAACAATTAAGCATTCAACTTGCGAATGCATGCGACCTATCCAGAAGATATGTAGGCTTGTGGAGCATCCTGAACGTACCCGTCCAGCCGGGCAGAATGTTTGAGATTTGGCACAACAACATATTGTTTATATAAATTTTTGTTTTGTATAATTATTTTTTTATTTTATTTTATTACTTTATTTTATTATATTATTTTATTTTATATCTTATACACCATGCAGTTTTGGTTAGGTTAGATTAGGTCAATATGCCCTTCTTCGGATTCGTGCGGTGTCATATGCTAGCATGTGGCATATGATATTGGATGATCTGCAGACCTTATAATACTACGGTATTTTTAGGTTGATTGTAAGGTATTTGCAACCTATGATGCTGTATTGCATATGTATGATTATGTGACATACATATGTAAGCGATGTATTGTGGGATGTTTTTATTTCATTTATCACTGAATTTTGATTATCAATTTAATATAGATATTTTCATAGCTTAATATTCAACACATATTTATTTCATACAAATAATCTTTTAATCAATAATCTATAATTTGGAATTAAATATCTGAACAATATCTGAACATCTGAACTTATTTATATATTATCGCCAACACTTCACAATATTCCAATTAATTGGTCTATGTGATCAAATTTTCCTATTAATAATAAACTGCAAAATTCGACAGTATATGTCTCATAAGTGTCCCAAATAATTATCTATCCCACGGTATATTTCCCATATTACCAAAATTGCTTAATAGTGACACTTTCCGAACATTAATTGAAAAACGTAATTCTTTGTAACTATTCTAGTTGCAGAACCATTAAAGTATCGAAATAATACTTTATCCCACGATACTTTGACTTTCTCTAAATAAGCAAAACAAAATTTGAGCATTTCTCAAACTGCATCAGTATTTAACATAAACAATGCAATGACCCTCATTTGTCAACAGGTTACCAAATTTTTATTGCTACCTTTCATCCACTTTCGGCAATTATGAATTGTAAGTAGTATATAAGATATTGATTTTGTATCTACAATTTAGTCTTAAGATATCTTTAACGGAAGTTAAAGTTGATAACTAATATTTTGTAAAATATCCTGGATCAACAATAAATACTTTGTAAAATAAAATTTTAATAAAAATTAAAATTTGTTTTGTGAATTAAAATTATTATTATTATTCTTTTTTATTCACCGAAGTGAATAAACATATAAGTCGCGCGAAAAGTGAACACTCCGTATCTTTTGTTATTTTTTTGATTGAAATAGTTAAATTACAAACTTCAAAGTTGTGATCATTTGAGCGATGGACCATAAATAAAAGAATTCTGTAAAAAACAGTGTCAGTGAACGGTGATATTCATATTTTGTAAACTTAAAAAAATTTTTGTTAAACAAATCAAATTTTTGAGTTTGCAAAAAACAACCAAAACAAAAAAATTGAGTTTTTCTCAAAACAGCTGATAGAGACAGCATATGATCTTTTTTAACCAAAGTAAGAAATTATAAGTGTGGCGTTGCCACAGTGTGATTTTTTCAAGTATTCTTAATAAACTTAAATAAAACTAAATAAATTAAAAAATAAATTAATAAACAAACTGCAACTAAATTGTAAATATAATATATGAGCGATTGTGAAAGAGTTGTACGTCGGCAATCTCATATAAGTCAAAATGGCGTAAATGGCTATATTATGCTTAGCACAGAAGACGTTAAAACAAATAATAAACTCACAACAAATTCTGTACACATAGCAAAAAACGAAACAAATATAGCAAAAATACCTAGTGAAATTATAAACAAGAAAATCTAACGGGCGAGTGTGAAAGAAATTCGTGCCGCACAGAACTTACAAAGTTGTGTAATCAGGTTAATAATTATTTGAAAGAGCCTGATTACATTTCTGAAGAAGACCTGGCAATTAACCTGAAGTGGCTTCAGAGCGCCCATAAAAAGTTAAAAAAAGCTGATGAAATGGTCCAGGATGACAACGATTTTAATATAGCAATCGATTATGAGGACAAAGCAATAGCAGTTATTGCGAACCTTGAACATAAATTACAGCGGCTGAAGATTTCCATCAACAAACCACTACACTCAGATCTTAATGAAAGCATATTACAAGGCCTTGAATATTCCAATTACAGTAGTGGAGTCAAACTTAAACCTATACAATAAAAAAAATATAACGGAGCATTTAAAAGTTGGTTACCCTTTTGGAAACAATTTAAGGAAGCTGTGCATGATAATAAAAAACTAGATGCAGAAACAAAATTTAATTTTTTTAATGAAGCGTTAATCGGTGAAGCAGCAGCGAAAATAGCAGGATTCATTCCAACAAAAGCATGTTACTGTAGTGTGTACATGCTTTGGTTTATTTGCTGACCGCGCTATTTATTAATATTTTATATTCCCACGCTTAACTGTAAAAAGTTATGCAAGAGGAATACGATATCTTGTTTTTTTAACTTAAGAGACCTTGACCGTCTTGCGCGAGGCATAAATTCTGCGCTTGCAAGGCTCAGTATGTGCACACTATCGTCCAACTACGTTAAGAATAGAAGATATAAATAAAGTCAGTATGGACAAGTAATTCAAAAACAACGGAGCATATAGAGACATAGAGAATCGAAAATTGCATTCAAAAAATACTTAATGTTCAAGCTGTACATTCATCTTCGAATATAAAAGGGCTACGAAATTTGTATAATAAAACAAAACCATTGATTGGAACACTCTCGGCGTTCCTTCTTTTTAATATACAATTATGGTATACTCTTTAATATTAAAAAAGATTCCGCCGAATATAAGTTATCACTGAACGAGCTTCTCATTAAACGAACTTCTTATGAAACCAGCTTCTTATTAAACGAACTTCTTACAAAACGTGGAGCGGAAGCACTTACAAAACGTGGTAGAAGCAGTTAGAAACAGTGGTAAACGAGCAGCAGCAGCAGTCGTGAAGTGCAGTCGCAATAATTAAATAATTATATAAAAACTACGAATTAATAAAACAAATAATTTATAAGAGTAGAATTTCATACAGAACAAAAAGAGATACTCAGTACTACTCACTATTCCACAAAGCTCAATTCAACGGCGACAGATAATGGTGAAAACATAACAAAAATAAAATCTGATGATCAGTTAATAACGTTATTAGAACATATCAGAATTGAAGTACAAGCATTAGAAACAGCAACAATGTCAAATGACTGCAATGCAAATAAAAGGTATAATGACAAAACAAAGACAGAACGAGGCACAGCCGTTGGTTTATATTCTTCTAAACAAATTTACCGAAATTGCATTTTTTGTAAACGTGCAAATCATAACACAAGTGATTGCAAGGATCAAACCATTGGAATTCATCAAAAGAAAAAAATATTAAAAGGTCAAGATAGGTAAGGCTAATCATACCTCTAAGTTCTGTAAAAATCAGTGGATAAAATGTTCCATTTGCAGTGGTAGCCATATGAGTGCTATGTGTGAAAATAAAGCGTTTAAATTGGGCAGCGTTGCTTGACGATTTTTACCATCTCGCTACAAAAATCGCAATGCACTGTGCATACAACTAAGTTATTATTATTAATGTAAAAAAGGAAAAAAAAAAACAATAAAAAAAAATATAATAAGACAACACAATAGCATTAAGCTATTATTAGTTGAGAAATAAATTGTTTATTATTAGTTAATATAAACGCAATAAAAATGTTAGTATAAGGTATTAAAAAACTAAGCTATTAATAAGTTTAAAATTAAGTTTAAAATTATTAAGTTAGCATAAAATATCAACATTATTACGTTATTATTAAATTAATAAAAATTAAAAACAAAAAAAATGTAATCCTCCTTAAAATATAAATTAAGTGATAACATTTCTTTTTTTTAAGTGTAATTATTTTGCCAATTTTTTAATAAATGTGCAGCAAACAACAACAGTAAATATACCAGCCGCAGGCATTTAAAATAGGCAATAACAACTTAGAAGAAAGCTACACAATGTGCACTCTGCAGTTAAAAGTCCCGTTTTGCAAGATTTATATAAAAGGAGGAGTAAATCAACGTAAAGACACTTGATCACAGGCCACGGAGCAGAACACTTCGCAGAACCAAAAGTAATATTCAACCAGGTAACTAAGAAATTTATTAAGATTGCTTCCAAGTCCACCAGTGTAGCCCAGGCGGTAACACTGATCCTTAGCAACGCAGCGTTGTCGGTAGCGTTGGTTCCTAATCCACCAGTGTAGCCCAGTCGGTAACACTGTTCCTTAGCAACGCGGCCTTGTCGGTAGCGTTGGTTCAAGTCCACCAGTGTAGCCTAGTCGGTAACACTGCTTCCTAGCAACGCAGCCTTGTCGGTAGCGTTGGTTCCTAGTCCACCATTGGTCAGATTTTTTTTATTATTACAGGAATTATAGTAATTATCAATATTCGTAATTGCAATATATGTTGTTAGTAAATAAGTAATAAATATTGTAAAAATTTATTTGTAAAAAAAAATTAATAAAGAAATTAAAATAAAATTAATCGGTCTTAAAATTATTATACGAGATGATTCAGGGTTATAAAGAAATATTCTTATAACGACTCTGAGATCCGTCGAGCGAAACCTCGGCTGATAAAAAGGTTCATAATAATGTAAACAACTGCTACATTACACAACACATCTGGCATCTCTGATTTGTGCAGAGTTCGAATGAGGAAAAAAGACAAAATACAAAACAGAACTAACGGAGTAACTACGACAGTGAATAGTTGATGTCTTTAGCGCGTTGTCGGAATTTATACTTAACTTAATAAATTTGTTCTTAACTTTTACTGTTAAATGATTAAATTAAAAATATTAATGATGCGTTAACTTACTGTTGATTACCATTTCGTTTTTATTTAAATAAAGTTTGATTTAGTCGTGTAACACAACAAACTTTGTATACTTTAATTAATTGTGAAATACTCACACACAATGCGCACCACGAAAAATGTAAATGTTTAACGAGAGTGATTATGAACAATGGAAGTCAAGGAACATATGTAACCAAAAGTTTGGCAAACAGCTACAATTAGCGGTTGTAGGTTGTAATGATCAATTTTTTTTCCCCCTTTTGTCAAAACAAAATTGATCTTACAGTTTCTTAATATGTATATTTATTTTTTTTTTTGTTTTGATAAATAAATAAAAAAATATTAAACACTGGCAGCCAAACACATTTATAAAAAAAATCAAAACAAAAATAACAGCGAGAGAAATGATATTTTGTGTGTTTATATTTTCGTTTTCGCCAAAGCTGAGAGTGCAGCTCAAAATCGCAAAATGAGAAAAGAGAAAGAAGTCTGGAAGTAAAACAACATCTGGTGAGGGGTAAGATTGAGTTGAAAAAAAACGGCTAACTGGGGAGTGTACTGCAAGCAGTGATGGAAAAAAAAATGAAGTAAATGCGGGAGTCGAAAAAAAAAACAGTTTTATACCCATGCCGCATAAAAGTCTCGTGGTTTTTTTTTAAGATGGATGGTTGATCATCGCGGTGGACTCCGAGTAAAAAATGAGAAGTGAACGATAAACGTGATAAATATTTAAATAGTGAAAATTGACGGGTAACTCTATAATTTAAAATAGAGTTTAAATGAACTAAAAATAAAATTCGATTAAATTTAAACAAGTACAAAAAAAAAAAGATCTAAGAGAAACAAATTTACTGGCTGGAGTGTGAACTAACTAAAAGAAAATATTTAAATGTGGAAATTAAATCAAGTGTTTAGTTGGTGACTCCAACCTCGGCAGTATGTTCGGGTGTTGTTGGCGATCAGCGCAGTGGTGTACGGCAGCAGCAAACACTTCCAGAGACTCTGTATATCTAATGTATCAATGTCATTTTTTTTATTTAATTAATTTAATTTTGTATATATAAATACATATACATATAAATCATATTATATATATACTATATAATGTTATATACTATATAAATCATATTACATGAATTGTATTAATTATTTTATTACTTATTATAGTATTAGTTTTCTTTCAAATATAGCTAGTTTGTAATAATTAAGCATATATTATATAACCTGTGTTATTTATTTTGTTAGTTATTTATTTTATTAGTTTTCTGTTTGGAAATATCATAAATTGGTTATTCTTAGTTTAAATAGTTATATTATATTTTTTGTACTGAACCCTGGTATACGCTGAGTATACCACAGCCTGGGAAAGGGCCGGCAAAGGTCTTTACAAGGTATTGAAAACACACGAATTGTTTCGTTTGGCCAAAGTAGCTACAATAGAAAATTGCAGTTTACGCAAATAAAACGCGTAATATTAAAATGCAAAGTCAATTTTCCGATGAGATTAAAGAAATTCATGCTTTCGTCGTTCAAAATACCATATATGTGCTGATCTTATTCCAGTTCCTGGTAACATAAAAGATAAGAAATTTTCTTTGCTGAACATTTCACATTTTCCCAAAAAAATGTACAGATGTTAACGGCACCAAATCGTTACAGTCAGTAGTAATAAAATCAGGAAATCACTATCGACGTTAGGGGAAGGCGAGATGGGGGACGGCTCAAAGCGCTAAAAGTAAAGGAGCGCCAGATCGACATAAAAAAAAATTTTCTATTAAGTCTTTTCACTTATTAAGTGGTATTAAGGTTATTTAATACCTTTTATTTATATAGTGAATTTTTTTAAAATTATTAAGAAAGTATGTCAGTACACATGAATATTTGTCTTTGTTATATATAAAAATACATAATATGAAGTTCATTATACCTTGTTGTTTTCAAATTTATACTATTAGTATAATGTATAATAAAAAGTATTTTTATGACAAAGCATTACTTTATTACTTTATTAAAAGTACTGAACCCTCCACGAGGGTGCCGTCTGGAAATGGGTCACACAGTTTTCTCGTCCTGTACGTTGTCAGGACGGTGCCCAGCTAAAATCAGGAGAAATTGAGTGAATGTCCTTAGCTCTTTAATAGCTGCACACCACTCAATGCTTTCTGATCATGGTTTGAAGGTCCCCTTAACTCGGGAGTGTTACGCGATCCGTGTTCACCGAGTGTAGGTTTGCAGTCAAGGAGTCTGTCCGACTGTATTTTTGCGGAGCCTCTCCAATATATGACCGCCTTGGGGAGTAACTGTGGTCTAGCCATGGTATGGGACGCTGCTGTGGTGGTCGCTTTTTTCGTCCAACTATCCTCGGGTCCGCCGCGCCTGTCTTACCGGGTAAGGTGGACGATTATGCATATGATATGAATTCTTCCGATGTCTCGGAACTCGTGGCTGGAGAGTATAAACCCACCAAACTTACGGAGGACGAATTGCTGAAATTGTTACTGTGGTGGAGAAATCTCTTGGATGTAAACAATTTACCTTAGCCGCCTTCTTGGATATAGAAGGGGCTTTTAATAACGTCAGTGTGGTAGCCATTCAGGATGCTCTCAGCGAAATGATCATCCCGGCCTGCATCTCCCGATGGATCGCTACTATGCTTGGGTTTAGAATCATCAGAGATGATGCAGAGATGAGCAATCTTAGCATTAAGAAATTCGGTCTTCCCTGTGGTACCTCTTGCAGTGCGTGTCTACCAGCTCTTGAAGAAATGACACCAGAAAACCTGATGTGTTTTTGTCCAGGTCTGGCCAAAACTAGGTTTAAGCTTCTGGGGCCCCCTTCTTCAACTCAGCGATATTTTCAGCATTAGCATTAGCCAGATTCTTACCTTTGTTAATGACACTGGCTGGTTCTAGGTTGACCCTCTATCTACTACCCACTTTTACGAGGTTTTTTTGTGGATTCAAAACGACTTTCCTTTTTCTTTTAGCTAATTGTGGAGGAATCGTCCTCCTTCCACCACAACTAACTAACTAACTATTACTTTATAATTTCATTACTGTTATCATTCCATGCAATTTTTTTGTTCGCTTTTTTACATGGTTTTTTTTACATGATAGTGCTAAAACCGGCACTGGGGGCAATTATAAATGAATTATTTTTATGCCACATGAACTCGTTGTGACTCCATTTTCAATTTTCAGCTTCAACATGAGGGAGAGTTCAAGTATTTCATAGTTAATGGGTTTGTAGCGAAACATTCAAGCAAATTCACTTGAAAGGATCGCTTAAAAAATTAACATAAGAGCGTGTGCCATAATTTCATCTTAATTGTGTTGAGTATATTTCATCTGTATTATAAGAATATCATCTATATTGTAAAATCTTAAATTATAAATAAAGATATAGTCGAACACGACAAGTTCACAGAAATTTTCATTGCTACTAAGTCATTTTGTACGCTCTGAACTATAGTTGTTGGTATTTTATGTACAAACGTGCATTTAACAAGAGAGAAATCAAGAAGAGCAACTTATTAGAATATCAAAACAAGTAAACAGTACTGTATATTTTGTAAATTATTGTAAGTTATTTGCAATTTTAGAAAATTTTAGCAAAATTGAGATTCTGCAAAAATTTGGCGAAATTTGGTGATATTCAAACCCTTTCAAATTTCGACAATTGCAATTTAACTATTAAAAGTGTTTTAGTTTAATAAAGTTGTGAAGCCTCATTCAAATTTATAAGTTGTAAGTTATTGTATAAAATTGTCATACTGTTTTTTATAAATTAAATATAATACTAAATTTTGTATAATAAATATCATTTTAAACATGAGTGCTATTATAAGCATTATAAGGAATGCTGTATACAAAGTTGCAGCGACAATAGTCGTCAAAGTGAAAGTTTAAGATTATTTAAATTTCTGTCAGTTGATTCTCCAATGGGACAAATTTGGAGAGAAAAATGTAATATTGACAAAGACAATTATAATAATATATTATTCATATGCAGCAAACATTTTCACTTCGATGATATATCTAAAAAAATTTTTGAAACGTAGAGCTGTTCCCATATATTTACCTGAAATAGTTTCCAACAACGATTCTTTTGACGAGCCTGTTAATCAGAGTGGGAAAACGAAAAAAAAACATTGAAATATGTTGCACAAATTATGAGAAAAACTTGAAAACAGTGGAAATTTATAAAAAAAAAACAGTTTATTACAATTTCAAACAAATTGAATTACTATAAAAAATAGATTTCAAAGAGTGCAAATCTATAAATACCGAAAGCAATTAAAAAAGTTTTCGTGCAACAATAAAATCACAAAAACAGATACAAAATTAGTTTCACGTAACACCAATACATTTTGTAATTTACTTTTGTCATCCATACCAAAAAAATATTCTGAAGAAGTCAAGACTTAAGTACAAAATATATATTATGTTTCTGCTTCGTCATACTTATTTTTAAGGAACAGATTAAATTTAAAGTTACCACACCCTTGTACTATGAATCGGTGGGCGTCTAATAAATCACTTCAACCTGGCTTCAAAAATAGTGCTTTTCATTTTGTGCGAAATAAATGTCAACATTTTCGATGAAATAGTTATCAGACAAGGATTAAAATATAATGAGAAGCTAGACATAATTGATGGAGTTGAAGACAATGGATTTTTCAGATCTCCAACTATAGCAAAACATATTTGTGTTTTTATGGTTAAAAGTCTTACCATAAACCGGTCATTTATTTTCAATTATTTTTATTCCAGCAATGGATTATCAGGTAAATGCCTTTCAAACATTATATTTGAAAATTTAAATATTTTAAATGAAATTGGTTTCAAAATTCGTGCACTAATATGTGAGGCTTCAGATCAAACTGTTAAAAATTAAAACAACAATAAATCGCTTAGAAACCATCATAGAGTTCAGAACATATACAGAGTAGAAGAATATGTAGTAGTGAAAAATTTTATGAGTGAGGTAGGCGCCAGTAGAAAGATTCTGCCAAAATATAAAGGACCCTATAGAATTACTAAAGTTCTACCTAATGATCGATATCTAATAAAGGATGTAGAGGGATTCCAAGTCATGAGGGAGTATAGGAAGCGGCAAATATTAAGCCATGGATTGATAATTCTTATAGAAAAGGTTCAATCGGGACGATTGCGGGTCAGGATGGTTGAACTGTGGCAACGCTAAAATAAAATGTATATGTCACAGATAGTTTTGACAGATAGATAGTTAGTTATAGATATAGTTTCATTAATGATTAATGAAGTAGTTGAATAAGCAACCAACTTCAGTGATGGAAAGACGCCAAGAGAAAATAGTTGGTCAGCAATAATTGTGTTTTTATTTGTATAAACTTATGACACAGAAGCCATAAATTAGTGACCCCGACAGAAACAATCACGCAAACTTCAAAAAAAACACGCAAAATGCAAAAAACAGACGAAATTCAAAGTGCAGAGTCTCGCGTAGAAACGACTAAATTCCAGCAAATGGAAGCGGAAGGCAGTGCAAGCGGCTGCAATGCATGTCAAACAATGTGAGATGCATTCTCTCAGTGTGCAAAATCACAAGCATAGATGAGTTAGCAGAAATAGCTTATTGAATATTAGACAACAATCCAGTACCATCTCATCTAATGGCTACAAACGCCAACAAATTGAATGACGACTTTAGAAAGTTCGATCCAACAACTAAGACAGCAGCTAGTCAAGATATCAGCAACCTTAGACAGATTGGAAAAACAACACCGTTGTGGTAGAGACAACAGCCGCAGCCGCAGCAGTTCTTACAAACGTGAAAAGGTTTGTTATTACCACATAAAATTTGGAGCAACAGCGATCAAGTGCAACCAACCTTGCGAATTTGGCAAATTTAAGAGTAGTAACCAACAGGAAAACTAGCGAAGCTGTCGTCATCAAACACGGTTTACGACAGCATAAGAAATAAAGAGCTACGATTACATATTTACGACCGAAAAAAGAACATTAACTTTTTACATTAATTCTGGGTCAACTATTTCACTACTTCTATTGCCAGGAATCAATCCAAAACATAAAATTGTAGCGTACATGCATCTAAGATATACTTTGTTATGAACAGCGACATGGAATGTGCTTAACTAGCATATTTCTGTCGCTTATCGCCCAAGCAACAATATCGCTTGAGCAACAAACATATGTTATTGTATACTTACCAATGCATGCATGTTATCGCACGCTCTCACTTTGTTGGGTTGAATGTAAAACAGTAATATATTCTGTGAGAGAAAATGTACAATTAAAATTACGATCTGAGCAAGCTTTGAGTAAAAAGCTTTATTTGTAAGCTCAGATCATTTGAATATAAAAGCACGAGCATCGCTCACTTTGTTGGGATTGTCGGTGAAGGAATTTCAAAGTACATTGTGACCGAAAAGTTTCCGGAAATTTTAAATAAAACGCAAAATTCTTAATCTTCATCAATATTTATTTGCTCCTTCAAAAATATTTGCTCATTTAGATAGCGAACACAAATTGTCCAACGTTCTTCCAATCATCATAAACATTTTATAGGCGCTTTCCGTATGGGCTTCTTTGGTTCCCTCTGCGAATTCGTTCTTTACGTCATTCTATGGAATTCAAAAAACGCGTTCCTCGAGTTTGGTTAATTTGAGTTGGAAACAGTGAAAAGTCACCACTCGGAACAAAATAAGCAAGATTCAGGGTGAATACTCGTGTGAAGCTGTTCTGATGGTATTTATTGAGGATTGTTTGGCCTTAAATTCGTTGACTAATGTTGCTTCGGTGCGAGGAGTCATTATCGAATTCCAATTTGAAAAAATCCATGAAATTATCCTTCCCCAATTGAGGCCGTTACGGCTGGATATTTATTCACCGCAATCGTTCTTAACAGTCAATTAATAGTCTTTTATTTGATCTGTAAAACAAATTTGTCCTTCAGGGACGAATTCATGATGCACCACACCACGAATATCGAAGAAAACAATCAGCATTGCCTTGATTTTCGAGCGACTTTGGCGTGGTTTTTTCGGTTTCGGCTCGTCTTTTCCTCTCCATTCCGATGATTGTTGGCTTGTTTGCATGTCGTACTCGTAGACCCATGTCTCGTCACCCGTTATGATGCGTTCCATGAAAGTTGGATCGGAATTGGCACGATCAAGCATGTCTAACGAGACCTGTCCACGATGGTGTTTTTGGAACAAATTGAGGTGAATCGGAAAAAGCCGAGCGTTGACACGTCGCATACACAAATTGTCCACCAAAATCAAACGAGCCATCTCACGACCGATGCCTAGCTCTCGTGCTATCTCTCTAACACTCACATGAGGATTTTTGAACACGATTTCCTTTGCCTTTTCAATGTTTTCGTCGGTGGTAGAGGTCGAAGGTCGTCCAGAACGCGGCATGTCTTCGACGGTCGTACGACAGTCCTGAAAGGCTTTGTACCACTCATAAACTTGAGTTTTCGATAAAACTGATTCCCCATAAGCCTTTTGTAGCATTCGCAACGATTCTGCACACGAAATTTCGTTCGAAACATAAAATTTGATGCAAACTCTTTGTTCAATATTTT
>NC_051846.1:110542841-110580958 GCF_002237135.1 Teleopsis dalmanni | reverse complement strand
TGTAGTGCCCATGACCTACATTAATATCATATGTGACAAGCCACTGTTCATTCAGACAAAATAAATGTGTCATAAATTATAATATGCACTTTTGTCGGTTTGACGCTTTGACTTTGATCATATTACTTAAAAGAAATATTTTGACTCATGCTGTTACAAATATGCATTTGTAACATAAGACATGATAAGCATGTATGGTCATTGCACTATTCCGACCTAAATTCTAGAAAGTACATTAACTCTTTAAAACAATATATGACGTATTATTGTAATGCGTTAGAAGAGTATTTGTTTATAAAATATATGTAATAAAATAATTAATGTAATTTATGGGAGTAACCAATGCATTGATTGGTTACTCAAATCAATCAGAAGTAAATAATAATTGTTTAGTAAATAAGCTAGAATAAGTATAAATACCCATAATTTTTATAATAAAGAGAGATTCAATTTAACTTAAGACAAGGTTACGTCTTTTATTTGAATCGTGTTCTATGCGGCATTTAGATGCTGAAAGAACAATAAGCGGCTGAAGAGCTTAGTAATACTCAACAATAAACTGATAGGTCGTTTCCACTCATACTGGTCGATAGGAGATCCTTAAATCCTTTCAGGACTCAAATATCATTAATCAAGAAGACCTAATTCAACAATCCTGCTAATATATATATTGATGATTCTGACATCCTGCAATAACCATTATATGGCAATAGTAGAATAACATAACATAGCAATAATACAACATCATTACATATGGCGATCCTGTTATATCATTACATGGCGATCCTGCCCCTGACGGACCAAATCTTCTAAAGCAGTTCAAATCTTCTAAAGCAGTTCAAATCTTCTAAAGCAGTTCAAATCCTCTAAAGCAGTTCAATAACAAGAAGCCTGCCCCCTACGGATCAAATCAACTAAAGCAGTTTAATAATCATCTTCTAATTCTACAATTAGATATTCAATTATAGTATATTTTTACAATAACGAATGGAAAGTTATAATTGTTTTGTTTGTGGTAAAAGTTTCCACACAAAAAAAATACTTAATAAACATTTGAGTACACACCAGTACATTATCGATTTTGCAAACGATTTAATTTTAAAAATTTTCTTAAAAAAATAAATAAAACTGGAAATGTCACAACAAGAAATTGATGACACATTTGCGAAAATTGTGAAAACTTTACAACAAGCAATTTTAAACAATCCAGAAGCGGGTCCAAAACCCATAACATTAGAAGAATATCGTAGAAGAAATCCTGGTGGAAGAACCAAGGAAATAACAGTAGAAGAGCATAATAGACCACAAAAGAAAAGAGGTGGCCAAAAGAGAAGGTTTATAAAAGAAAAACGAGAATAAAAAAAAAAAATTAATAAAAATAGCAGAAGGTAAAAATAAAGCTATTTTGCAACAACAGCTGCACGAGTTAACTCAGAATGGGTGGCACACAAACCAAAGAGGAGGTCATAAACAACAATAATGCAGCAGCAACAACAATCAACACTGACAGCACTAGCACTATAATATATTTAACATTTATTATACTAATTATATTATTATTGAATAAAATACATTCTCATTTTAAAAATTATATAAAAAAGCAAGCACTAAGAAATATTAATGTATAGTGTTATATATATATTGTAAAAAAAAAGAAAAATTTTTTTTTAATAAATAAAAACTTATATAAAAATAATGTATTCTAGAAGCGATATTTTAATAATAAAAAACATAGAAACAACTGCTATAATATTAATAGCAATAATCATAATAACAATAATATTATTATATGTATTAATAAAAATATTTAAATTTAGATAAATTTTTAAATGGATTTGACAGATTTAAAACATATATTATCTAATCTAAAGAAAAATCCGAAAAGAACTTATACTGATAAATATATTAGCATAACTAAGAATTATATAAAACAAATTTGGTTAGAAATAGAAAGAAATACTGACAAAAAACATTTACAATTAGTAAGAACGAAGTTTGACACAATAGTAGAGGAAATAAATAAATATTTAAAAAACAAATCAGAACAGATTAGCGACAGTGCAATATCAAAACTTGATAAAATGGCTAATTTTGACATGTTAACAGCTTCAAAAATAATTCCTGAATTTAATGGAAATGTAAAGAGTTTATCTAACTTTACCGGTACTTTGCAATTCTACTCAGATTCGTTGAAGGATGAAGTAGAGAGAACCATTCTACTAAATTTTGTAAGATCAACTAAACTTTCTGATAGAGTTAAAAATAAATTGGTTGCAAGTGAGGAAGATGACACAATAAAAAATTTCATTAAGAAGCTAAACACAATTTACAAACCAAAAGCCAATCCCTTAATCATACAAAACAATCTTACTAGAATGCGTCAAGGCATACAAATGATTGCTGAATATGCTTTAAAAATAGAAGAACAAATAGCAATGCTTAATCAAATATACATTTCAGTGCAAGGAGATGAGAATAGAGATGTCATACTAAAAATGACAGATCAATTAGGCCTCAGTACATTCACAAATGGGCTGAATGAGAAGATAAGAAATGTGGTTATAGCAGCCAGGATATCGACATTATCTGAAGCCATACAGATTGCAACAGATGTTGAGACACAAAACAGAAGTCTGATGCAAAATGCATACAGAAACTTTAACTACAAATCAAACAACCAGGGATATAGATCAAGAAATGACAGAAGTCATGGAAACAATAACTCAGCGAGGTTTGCAAACAAGTACAGCAATCAACGAAGCAACTATAATAGTCAAACAAGAAATTTCAATAATTTTCAACAAAAAAACGGGAACACCCCCGGTCACAATACCCCGGGGAACGTAAACTCAAATATCAACAAGAACGTTCGAAAGTATTAAATTTTACTTCGGCGAAAAACATTTCTAACTGTATAACAATAAAAACTTCAATTAGCAATAAGTTTATTACTTTACTAATAGATACGGGCGCCGAAACATCAATATTAAAGAGAGATTTATTAGAAAATAAAAATTTAAAAATAGATTCTACGAAAAATTGCAAATTAAATGGCATTTGTAATAGTAGAATATCTACAGAAGGATTATTAAAAACAAAATTATTTTTAGATGAGAAAAGTATATCTCATGAATTCAATATCGTTAAACCCAATATCAATCTGCCAACTGACGGCATATTAGGTAGAGATTTCTTATTAAAGCATAACTGCAAGATAGATTATGAAACATGTACATTAACGATGCCTTATCAGGAAGATGAAATAATCTTACCTATAAATATAAATACAAAAAATCTGGCATATATAACACTGCCCCCTAGAGCAGAAGTAGTTCAACCTATAAAATTAGATATAAATGAAGATAGTATAATTTGTGGTAAAGAAATAATGAAAGGAGTATTTATAGCTAATTCCGTAATACCAGGAATAGGTATAAAACACATTCGAATATTAAATACAAGAGAAACACCAGTAGTCATAAAAAATGCAAAAATAGAAATAAAAAAATTAGAAGATTATAACATATTAAATTATAACAGAGCGTCCCTATACGCTAATAGATTTGATAGAATAAAGAATTTATTGAAACTCCCATGTTTAGATCAAAAAGCAGAAAATTCGATATTAAACATTTGTGAAGACTTCCAGGAAATATTTCATTTAGAAGGAGAAACTCTAACAATTAATAATTTTTATGAGCAGCATATATCAACTACAGATAAAACACCAGTTTACATAAAAAATTACAGAACTCCGAATACGCAATTACACGAAGTGAATAAACAAGTAGATAAATTACTAAAAGAAGACATAGTAGAACCATCAACAAGTCCTTATAATTCACCAATCTTATTAGTTCCAAAAAAGAATAAAGATGGAGAAGAGAAATGGAGACTAGTAATTGATTTCAGACAACTTAATAAAAAAGTAGTAGATGATAAATTTCCACTAACTCGTTTGGAAGACGTTCTAGATAAATTAGGTAAAGCGAAATATTTTTCTACACTTGATATGACTAGTAGTTTTCATCAGATTCCACTTAACAATAAATCGAAACATTTAACTGCGTTTTCAACCAATACAGGTCATTTTCATTTTAAAAGATTACCTTTTGGCTTAAAAATTTCAACTAATAGTTTTCAAAGAATGCTAACTTTAGCATTAACTGGTTTGGATTCGTCCGCATTTTTATATGTAGATGACATAATAATATTCGGTTCAAATTTAAAAAATCACAATGAAAATCTAATAAAAGTATTTAGTAGACTACAAGAACATAATCTTAAATTAAACCCTGAAAAATGTAATTTTTTACAACCAGAAGTTGTATATCTTGGACATTTAATAACAGCGCAAGGTGTATGCACTGATCCAAGCAAACATGAAGTGATCCGAAATTACCCGAAACCTAGAAATTCAGATGAAGTTCGAAGATTTGTTGCCATGTGCAATTATTATAGAAGGTTTATACAAGATTTTGCTGAAATAGCTAGACCTCTTAATAACTTACTAAAGAAGAATCAAATATTCTGCTGGTCGGAAGACTGTGATAAATCTTTTGAAAGTTTAAGAACAAAATTAATTTCACCACCAATCTTAAGCTACCCAGATTTCTCGAAAAATTTTATATTAACGACAGATGCCTCTAATTATGCATTAGGAGCAGTTTTGTCACAAGGAGAAGTAGGAAATGATAAACCAATAGCTTATGCTAGTAAAACTCTAAACAAGCATGAAATAAATAAGCCTGTAATAGAGAAAGAACTTCTTGCAATTCATTGGGGAATTAATTATTTCAGACCATACTTATATGGACGAAATTTTACGGTATATACTGATCACAGACCATTAGTTAGTCTTTTTACACACAAGAATCCATCTTCAAAACTGACGAGGATTAGGATAGATTTAATGGATTACAATTTCAACATTATATTTAAACAAGGGAAAATGAATACGAATGCAGATGCACTATCTAGGATTCAATTAGATTCAAAGCAACTAATTGAAATGATACCCAAAAATATAAATGTATTAACAAGAGCAATGAGCAAAAATATTAAAGCACATAAAGAAGAAAGTAAAAAGCAAACCTTGAATGCTAACACGGAGATTGATCACCTCCACATGTGGGAAGCAACATCAATAACAGATGTAAGATTTGTAAAGAAACTTGAATTTAAAAAGGTAAACCATTCTGCAGATGGAAAAGAAGAAAAAGCACTTGAACAAAAGAAGAATAATAAGTTCAATAGAAATAGTGCAAAATATATTAAAGGTGGAAAAGCACTTGAACATAAAAATAATAAGTTCAATGAAAATAGTGCAATAAATATTATAGCAGCAAATAAAATAGTTGTCGAATACCACGAGAAATCATTATCAGAGATAAAATTGATTCTGAAGAAGTTATTATTCAAAATGAACAACTTAAAAATTACAAAGCTAGCGTTAGCAGAAAATGATGAAATATTAAATGAAATAAACTTGCAAGAACTGAAAGAAATATTTAATAAGCTGCAAAATGAATTAAAATTAAAAGAAAGTCTAGACATAATTATATATACACCACCGAAACGAATAGAAGATACAAAAGAAATGCTCAGATTAATAAAAGAATATCACAAATCTCTACATGGAGGACATTGTGGAATTAAGAAATGCATAAATAAATTAAAACAAAAATTTGTTTGGAAAAACATGAACAAAATGGTAAAAAATTTTGTCAACAACTGTGACACATGTGCAAGAGTTAAAATAATTAGGCACACAAAAGAAGAATACCAAATTACCGAAACACCAAACACATCATTTGATGTAATAACAATAGACACAGTAGACCCATTAATACCATCTAACAATTATAGATATATTTTAACACTTCAATGTGAATTAACAAAATTTGTAGAAGCGATTCCTTTAGAAACGAAAGACGCTGTAAATGTTGCGAAAGCAATTGTAGAAAAATTCATACTTAAGTACGGTTGTTTTAGAAAAATGAAAACTGACAAGGGCACAGAATTCACAAATGAACTTCTAAAAAACATTTGTAAATTGTTAAAGATAGAAAAAGTAACATCAACACCATTTCAAAATGAGACATTAGGAACAGTTGAAAGAAACCACAGAGTTTTGATTGACTATTTGATGACCATGAAAACAATAAACAATTGGGACGAATTACTTCCTTACAACGTGTACAGTTACAACTCGACTCCACACACAACAACAAAATACACTCCATTTGAATTAGTATATGGTAAATTATGTGCATTACCATGTGAAATTATTAAAAATAAACAAACGATATATGATATTGAAAATTATGCTAATGAATTAAAAATAAAATCAAAATTCTCTCAAGAAAAAGCAAAAGAACAATTAATTAATGCTAAACATTTAATGAAAGAAAAACAAAAAAATGTTAATAAAGCAAAATTTAAAATAAATGATTTTGTATATGTAAAAAAAGGCAACAGAAAGAAATTAGATAACCCATATAAAGGCCCATATAAAATTGTATCACAACAAGGTACAAACAGTACATTATTAATGAATGAAAAACTTGTTGAACTGCACAACAATAATTTAATAAAATGCAGAAGCAGCAAAAAATAAATTTTGTAATACCATATTAAGTAAGAATTATACGAATACTACATATTGAAAATATTAAATAATAATATCATATTTTGCTAGATATGAATCCACATATTAAATAATAATTACATTTATAGCAATAAAAAAAAAAAGATATATAAAATTATTAATTTAAGAAATACGACATATGAAGAATTAATCACTTATAATTATATAAAATTTGTAGTGCAAATTACTTAAATATTCAATTCAATTAATTTACACTTTTCTAAAGAGGTAGGGTGTAGTGCCCATGACCTACATTAATATCATATGTGACAAGCCACTGTTCATTCAGACAAAATAAATGTGTCATAAATTATAATATGCACTTTTGTCGGTTTGACGCTTTGACTTTGATCATATTACTTGACTCATGCTGTTACAAATATGCATTTGTAACATAAGACATGATAAGCACGTATGGTCATTGCACTATTCCGACCTAAATTATGGAAAGTGCATTAACTCTTTAAAAACAATATATGACGTATTATTGTAATGCGTTAGAAGAGTATTTGTTTATAAAATTAATGTAATAAAATAATTAATGTAATTTATGGGAGTAACCAATGCATTGATTGGTTACTCAAATCAATCAAAAAGTAAATAATAATTGTTTAGTAAATAAGCTAGAATAAGTATAAATACCCGTAATTTTTGATAATAAAATAGATTCAATTTAACTTAAGACAAGGTTACGTCTTTTATTTGAATCGTGTTCTATGCGGCATTTAGATGCTGAAAGAACAATAAGCGGCTGAAGAGCTTAGTAATACTCAACAATAAACTGATAGGTCGTTTCCACTCATACTGGTCGATAGGAGATCCTTAAATCCTTTCAGGACTCAAATGTCATTAATCAAGAAGACCTAATTCAACAATCCTGCTAATATATATATTGATGATTCTGACATCCTGCAATAACCATTATATGGCAATAGTAGAATAACATAACATAGCAATAATACAACATCATTACATATGGCGATCCTGTTATATCATTACACTATATTAATTATAAAATAATTTAAGTTAAAATACAAATTTCCAGTTAAAATACAAACAATTTTTAAAAAATAGAAATAAATTTAAATGTTCAAATTAATAAAAAAATTTATAAGGAACGTTTAACTACAATAAATATAGGAAATGATAAAACGTTGTATTGATTTTCAAAGGAAAACATTCAATGGTTAGTGGATATTTTTTGCCTTCAACTAGTAAAACACGTGGCGGAGGCTTGGATGGATTCACAAAAATGTGTACATACCTTAGATTTTTGGCGGATCCAGGTTTTCAATGTGGAATTGGGGAAGATATCGGTATTCATCAGTCCACTGCATCACGCATAATTAAAGAAATGGCTATTATTATTTTGCAACGTGCAGCAGAACGGATAAAATTTCCGGAAACAACGACTGAATTTAAGGCAGAGCAAACGTTATGGAACACGAAATATAAAATGCCATTTGCAGTAGGAGCAATTGATTGCACACATTTTAAAATAAAAAAACCATTGAATAATTCTGATGAATACATTTGTCGAAAAGGGGTTTATTCAATAAATGTGCAAGCAACATGCAATGCTAATGAATTGTTTACAAGTGTCGATGTTTCTTGGCCTGGTTCTGTGCATGATTCCCGAATTTTTAAAAATAGTTCGGTGCACAATGTGATTAAAAGCAATGATGTAGAAGCATATTTACTTGGCGATGAAGGACACGGTATTGCGCCATGGTTAATGACACCCTTTAAAAATCCATCACATCCCATTGAAGCCTTATATAATTCCACAATAACAAAGGAAAGAACTATCATTGAACGTTGCTTTGGTCAATTAAAGCAGAGGTTTGCATCATTTCAATATAAAATTCGTGTTGATATAGAAATTGTACCACAAATAATTATAAGTAGTTTTGTTCTGCATAATATAGCAAAACATCTTAATGATACATACCAGTATTCAACAGATTTAGAAAGTAACATCGAAAATGTAGTGTTTCCTTCAGTTGAAACCAGCGGAGTTACTTGCAACCAGATTCGAGAAAACGGCAAACGAAAACGGTTAACTATTGCCAACATGTTATCAGATAACAGTAATTATTTTGTAAATAAATAATTGTAAATAAATTTACAATTAGTTAGTAAATTTTAATTATTTGAAAATTTATTAGAATATGAATTTATGTCATAATTTTTTTTAATTTTGATGTATTATAGATATGTGGCGAACTCGCCACACATACTGCAGCGCCCTCTGTGTGTGAATGTATACGCACTCGCACCATCTGTGGGCAAAAGGAACATTTTCCAATGAGCAGCTAACTTCAGTAACTGGCGACTGGCTTCCTTCTTCTTCCTTTTTTTGCACGTTTTAGTAACACAACGTTGTTATCGTTTTGTAAACATTTGTTATATTTATTTAAAATAAAGTGTGTGGTAAAAACCCACATAATTGGTGACCCCGACGCAAATTAAACACATAATTGGAAGCAGCGGAAGTTATTCATTTATTTCATAAAGTCAAAACAAACTTGCACAATGTTGGGTGACGCAATGCTGAACAAAGAAGCAGAAATGTCTAATGCCGACGACGAAACAACAGCAAAGTCAGCAGCGGCAGACACGAATTTCACAACAGTAAAAAACGATATTGATGCAGTAAAGTTAACGAATTTGCCTTCATTTTTGCAAACTGACCCGGAGTTATGGTTTACTCAAGTGGACGGATTACTACACATCAATCGCATCACCTCTGATCTATCCAAATTCTACACGGTAATCACAGCACTAGACGGCGAAACGCTTCGTCAAGTTTCAGACATAGCAAAAAATCCGCCAGCTACGGGCAAATATGAAACGTTGAAAAATGAATTAATTTCACGATTTGAGGAGTCGCGTCAGAAACAATTGATTAAATTGCTAACGGATTTAGACGTGTCTAACAAGCGTCCAACGCAGTTGCTTCGAGAGATGAGAGATCTGGCAGCGTCAAATATGTCGGAAGACGCCTTGTCAGCACTTTGGTTGCAGCGATTGCCTAGTAACATTCGTTGCATCTTATCTGCGTGCAGCTCCAAGGATGTTAATCAAATGGCCGAATTGGCAGATAGAATAACTGACAATATGCCCACTCCTCATTATGTTATGGCTACCGCATCTGCAATTAACCGACGCAGTAACACAGAGGAATCAACATTGGAGGCGCGTGTGACAGCGTTAGAAATATCTCTGCAACAAGTGGTAAGTAAACTAAGTGAAATAGCAATAGAGCTCAGACGACCAGCAAACTCACAGGGGCGAAGCAGGGCTCGCAGTTCTAGCAGAACTCAGTTTAAAAGTCAGCGTGAAGATCGAAAAGTCTGTTATTATCACATTAAATTTGGAACAGCTGCAACAAAATGCTTAAAACCATGCGAGTTCGGCTGCCAAACAACTGATATCAAACAAAAGGAAAACTAAAACCGTTGTCGTCCACAAGTGCAGTAAACGACAACGCGCTGGAACACTGCACTGAAGAAGCTCGTTTACATGTAATTGATCGTATCTCAAATATGAAGTTTCTAGTTGACACCGGATCGGCCGTATCCATTATTCCTTTAGCAGCAATCACAGTGAAACGCAACCTAGTGCCAGATGATCTAAAATTATTCGCAGCAAATAATTCATTTATTAAAACGTACGGTACTAAGAGACTTAGCATCAATCTTGGTTTACGACGCAATTTCAATTGGAACTTCATTATAGCAGACGTCAAATGTCCAATCTTGGGCGCAGATTTTCTAGCGAAATATGGTCTAATTCCAGACATAAAATCAAGACGGTTATTAGACCCGCTTACTACATTGTCGTCATCTGGTGCAGTTGAAACCACATCGATACATTCGGTATACACATTGGATCCAAATTCAAAATTCTTTACAATCGTCAACAAATACATTGATTTGTGCAGTGCAAATAACTATAGCCTCCCTGACGCATCTGTAGTCTGTCATCAAATAGTCACTGATGGTCAGCCAGTGCATGAAAGGTCACGCCGTTATTCAACGGAAAAATTAAAGGCAATTCGCGAAGAATTTTCAACGCTGTTGGAGCAAGGAATTATTCGTCCGTCAAACAGTCCGTGGTCGAGTCCAATTCACCTGGTAAAAAAGAAAACAGGTGCTTGGAGAGCCTGCGGTGACTTTAGAAAACTAAATGCGCAAACCAAACCAGATAGGTACCCAATACCATACCTAGACCAAGTAACGGAAAAACTACATGCTAGCAAATTATTTTCAAAGATTGATATACATAGAGCGTACTATAACATACCGATGCAAGCTGATGACATATGCAAAACCGCAGTAAGTACACCCATTGGGTTATTTGAATTTGTAGTCATGCCGTTTGGTCTTAAAAACGCTACGCAAACCTTTCAAAGGTATATGGATTCAATGTTCAGGAAAATGCCATTTGTCTTCTGCTACCTTGACGATATTTTAATATTCTCAGAAAGTGAACAGCAGCATTTGGAACATGTAGAAGCAGTACTAAAAACACTTAATAAGGCCAAGCTTGTCATAAACACCGCTAAGTGCGAGTTCGGAGTTTCACAACTAAGTTTTTTAGGGTATGATGTATCAGTCGATGGTATCAGCCCGCCTGTAGAACGAGTGAGAGTAATTAATGAATACACGAAGCCAAAGACAGTAAAAGAAATTCGTCGTTTTTTGGGAATCCTAAATTATTACCGAAAGTGCATTCCACAGGCCGCCAAATTACAAGCACCTTTAAATGAGCTATTAAAAAATTCAAAAAAGAACGACAACACGCCTATAACATGGACTACCACGTTAGATGCAGCGTTTGAAAACTGTAAAACAAGTGTAACCGCGTTACCTAAATTAACATTTTTGTCTCCATTAAGTGCAATTCGATTGACATCGGATGCATCAAGCAACGCAGTTGGTGCAGTACTGGAACAGCAAGAAGGTGATATTTGGCGACCGGTTGCGTTTTTCTCTTCGAAGCTCAAGGCAGCGCAGAAGAATTATAGCACGTACGACAGAGAGTTGCTAGCTATATATTTAGCCATCAAAAATTTTAGACATTTACTGGAAGGTAGAAATTTTACAATTCAAACAGATCACAAACCGCTCATTTATGCATTCCAACAAAAGTCAGATAAAGTTTCACCACGTCAACTACGACAACTAAGTTTTATTGCAGAGTTTACAACAAGCATATCATACATAGATGGTAATGACAACATAGTGGCTGATAGTTTATCCAGAATTGATGCAATTAATATGCCTACGGTTATAGATCTCGAGATGATTAGCAACCATCAGAAAATAGACGAAGAGCTTAAGCAGCTATTAAAGTCAGATTCAGCACTTCAATTACAAAAACTTTTTTTACAACCCGATATGTCAACCTTTTGTGATGTATCAACAGGAATCGTCAGACCATATATTCCATCATCACTTCGAAAGAAGACATTTGATACAGTGCACTCCTTAGCACATGCTGGTACTAAGTCAAAGACGCAAACGAAGAAGCAAGTAACCTTTAATGTGAAAGATCCTTTAGAGTAGCAGGTTACAATCAACAGTGAACAAACCAGACCACCGGTCCAGCTATTAAGGGGGGAGTACTGTAGCGAACTTGCCACACACACTGCAGCGCCCTCTGTGTGTGAATGTACACGCACTCGCACCATCTGTGGGCAAAAGGAATATTTTCCAATGAGCAGCTAACTTCAGTAACTGGCGACTGGCTTCCTTCTTCTTCCTTTTTTTGCACGTTTTAGTAACACAACGTTGTTATCGTTTTGTAAACATTTGTTATATTTATTTAAAATAAAGTGTGTGGTAAAAACCCACAGATATAAAGATATAAATAAAGATAAATAAAATTCATAAGTTTTCAAAATCAAAGTATTTATTTCAATTATTAATTTTTTTTTAAAAATTTTTAATTTTGAAGAATATATACAAGGAAAAATAGAAATAAAGATATAAAGATATAAAGATATAAATATATAAAGATATCAAGATATAAAGATATAAGATATAAAGATATAAGATATAAAGATATAAAGATAAAGATATAAATAAATAAAGATTCATAAGAATTTAAAATTAAATTATTTATTTGAATTTTTCATTTGTTGCGAAAGTACTATATTTTGCTTAAGCAAAATATATCTTTGCAACTGTCCTAAACTAAGATGCCTGGTCTCATCAGTTCATAATATTTTTTTCAATAGAGCATTATTGGAAGTCGAGGATATTTTGCTAACACATAATGTTACATGTTACATGTAGTTATGCCAGATCTATTAATACGTCGGCATTATTCATTACTGATGAAGTGATGAAATGTATTGATACGTTGTTGAAAGACTTATGCGACGATTCACAAAAATTAAATGATTTTGTGGAGACTTTAGACAAATATTGCCCGTTATTCCTCATACATCGCGATCAGTAATGATTGTAAATTGTATTACGAGTTGGGCAGAATTCCCGTTTTTCAGTCATATAACGTTGATTCAAAATATGAGAGCACTAATGTCAGAAACTAAACTAATGTCAGACAGTTGGTGAAAATTTAGCAAATTTGATAGGTGCTGAATCTAACATAATACCTGATATTTTTGGAGATATTAATGAAATCATTTTATCAGATGGAATATTGAAATCAGTTGTGTTAGCTCCAACTAATGAAGATTGTGGACTTATCCATAACGATGTATGGAGCCGCATCGCTGGTGAAAAAAAGGTTTATCTTAATTTTGACACAATTATTTGCGAGGATAACAGCGGGGTGTGCAACTATCCAATAGAATTTTTGAATACTTCGATTGTGTGGCAACAGTACGATCAACATGGCAACCCGTGAAATATCCGATTGTCACTTTTGACAAAAACAACGCCCCTGGCAACGCTAAACACGGAGTATTTTTTGATTATTAATTTTGATAGTAAAGTAGTAGTTTTGTATGTGTTATTACAATCTATTATTCTAAATAAAATAGTCAACAATAGCGACTAAAGTGGTCACCCGTTAAAAAATTAAATAAAAACTTTACAAATTAGTGCATCTTATGCAAGAATAGACGTGCAACTGGGTCCCAGACAAATACGTAACAATATGGCGTTGAACGCGGAACAAACTACAAATACATACGCAGACTCCACAGTAATAAACCTGAAACACAATATGAGAGTTCCAAACTTTAACAAAACCAATCCAACAGTATTGTTTGCACAATTAGAGCGAGTTTTTCGTCTAAACAATATTCGAGACGATGTAGACGAATTCGATTGGGTTGCAGTAAATTTGTAAAACGTAATCACGAATCCTCTAACAAATAACAAATATGAAACACTTAAGATACGTTTGTTGGGAAAATTTTCGGTTTTCACAATAGACAATACTGGAAGGGGTGTACTGTGACAGCAGTACAACCAAAATGGCAACCCGTAATATATCCGATTGAGGTAGTTTTAAGAAAGTAAGATTCAGTACGAAATAAACGGTAGAACTCAACCGACGTGTTTTCTTTTAAATAAAATAATAAGAATTACAATGCGATAGTTTTGTTGATTTGAAATTTAAATACGAAGCAACCATTAATGAATAGGACGAGAATGCGAGTCCAAGCACTGTATAATAACACAATAAAGTGCGAAATGCTCACTGGAGTTGCTCGCGGAAAACGTATTTTGATTCCATGCATACACTTGACGTATTCAGGGACTGCAATGCCAATTAATTTTCAAAGAACACAGTTTTCAGTCATCACCGCAAGTGCGGTGAATGATGACAGACATTAGATAGAGTTGGAATATTGTTGAGAAGACCTGTTTTTTCGCATGGTCAACTTTACGTTGCAGGCAGTAAAGTTAGATCATTTGACGGGCTTAAATTTCGTCAGTAATGAAGGTGCCAGTTAACACCCTGTATCACTAATAACGGCACTTTGCCTTTCCACATAATTTTCATAACTGAAGTATGCGCATCCAAATATTGCGCATTAAAATATCTCACAACGCCTACGCGGGTTACGTCATTGGCTCCGCCAACACTTCACAATATTCCAATTAATGGGTCGATGTGATCAAATTTGTATCGTTATTAATAAATTGCAAAATTCTACAGTACATGTCTCATAAGTGTCGCAAATAATTATCTATCCCACGGTACACTTCCCATATTACCAAATTTGTTTAATAGTGGCTTCAATCGACACTTTTCAAACATTAATTACAAAACGTAATTCTTTGTAACTATTCTAGTTGCAGAACAATTAAAGTATCGAAATTATATTTTATCCCACGATACTTTAACTTCCTCTTAATAAGCAAAACAAAATTTCCTAATTTCACTGCTCCAAATTCAAATTTCTAAATCATTAAAATATTAAAACAATATTTTAATTCATAGTAATTTCCATTACAAAATCTATTGCATTTGAGCATTTCTCAAACTGCATCAGCGTTTCTCATAAACAATGGAATGACCCTCATTTGTCAACAGGTTACCAAATTTTTATTGTTACCTCTCATCCACTTTCGCCAAATATGATTTGTAAATAGTATATAAGATATTGATTTTGTATTAAGAATTTAGTCTTAAGATTTCACCTAAGTGAGCAAATGTTTAACTATTAATAAAATAATTTTCATTTAAAACAAAATTTGTTTTTAAGCAAAAAATTAAAATAAAATAAAATTTTAAACAAAACTAAAATTTGTTCGTGAATTTATTTTTATTATAATTATTTTTTTTTTTTATTCACCGAAGTGAATAAACATATAAGTCGCGCGTTTGTGTATTTAATGTCAATCAGGCGTAATGCCTGTTCTTCTTATGGCTACATTGTTGCACATTGTTTTCTTTTCAAACTGCAAGCATCTTGCAGAAAACATATCAAGTATCATTTAAAATACTTGATCGATGAGTTGTCCAAATACTATTGGATATGAATCTCTAAAAGCTAAAGACGCTTACGAGGCGCTTTATAAAGATAAGAAGCTTCTAGAACATTCTTAGGAATTTTAGAAGCTATAAATTGATTGGTCAAATCCAATCCAAGAACTCTTATGAACGAGTTCAGGCATCAAAGGAAAAACTTTGAAGTGACAGTCGTTCGGAAAGAGTTAAGTTTTGCTAAGTCCTGATTATAATCAATATAATAATATAATATAAGTTAAAAGTGAAAAATACAAGTTACATATTATATAAAGATGAATAATAATAAATGTTAAATTAAATAAAAACTTTTGTAATACTTTAATATTAAATAAAATATATATTTTTTAAAAAAATAAAATTATCTATAAAGCGAATGTTTAGGTTTTTTTTTTTTTAAAAAAACTCTAGCAAACTATAGTACAAATTGTATACTGCATAATACAACAAACATACTGCTGACAATAACGTGTGAAACAATAAAAAGTTATTTCACAACTAAAATGGTGCAAAACTGTTGGGAAAAAAAGTGAAACAAACTATTTAAAATATTAAAATACATTACAATAAAACAACATTTTTTCTTAAAAAGGAAAAACTAAAACAAAATGGTTTTGCAAAATACAGAATTACAGAATTAAAATCTTTGCTGTAGTAAATAAAGCAAAGCAAAATTTAATAAAAAAAGTAAAGAAAAGTATTTAAACTCAGTGTCAGCAACGAATGTAAAAAATTTTTTTTATTCAACAAAAGCATTTATCGTTCATCTTTAAATGAAAAATTAAAATCAAGAGGAGCAGAGCAGAATTTAATTCTACATCAGAAGCAATAGCAGGACTTATAGGAACAACATCATCAACAAATAAATTACTGGAGGTGTTTCTTTTACTAACACAATTAAATAAATAAAAATTATTGTAATAAAGAGTGCCCTTCAAAGAGCACCTGCACTAATCGCTGGTATAAAACCAATAGGTACGGATCAATGTAAATGTATATATGAATTTAACAACATATAAAAATTTTATAAAAAGTATTGATGAATATTTTTGCCAAAAAAATAATAATAAAATATAAAAAAATTAAAATGCAAAATCTATCTGAAGAAAACAGAACCGTGATAATGTCATGGATAGAACAATCAGCAGCCAATAGAATTCTACGATGATTAAATGCTGAAGATGAGAATGTTGTTAATAAATTGCGTGAACGTTCAGCATCAATTAAAGCACATCGATACCTAGATGAGATCTACGGTGTAGAAGGCGACCAGAACGGTTTGCCACTAAATTCAAGTGGTTCCATGTTTTTTGAAGCCTTCACAATCCATACAACTTTAAATCAATACAGAAGCTCCAGAAATTAATTCAGCAGCAATGAAGCAGAGCAAAATTGACGATGCATTAATTTGCACAGTCAATATATGTTCTAGCACTATATTGTTATTTTATATATGCAAATATGCAAAAAATGTAAATGACCACAAAAATGTAATTAAAATGTCAAAATAAAATCGTACAAAAATATGTATTAAATAAAATAAAAAATCGTAATTTATACAAAATTATACATTCCTTTTAAATAAAATACAATCAATATCTTAAGATAGTTTTTAGAAAAAACCATTTGTGTCGTTATTCGAACACTTGAAAAAACTAATATATATATAAATATATATATATATTGTAGTAGTATAAGTATTGTAGTTGTATGATAGTATATAAGTATTGTAGTCATAAAGCGCGGTGCAGACTATCATACTGGTGTGTCATACGAGTTGCGCTCTCTCTTGCTCAAATTTCTTCTAGCGACCGAATTTGAACAGGTATGACACACAAGATACACAAATTTTTGAAGAGTAGGTGTCGGCTGGTGGTTTTCGAGTGTTGTCAAAATTTGTGTGAAATTTAAAATAAAATTTTAAAATAGTAAAATTGAAAAAATGGATAGTCAACGTATAGGTTGCGTTTTTCTTATAGTTGCCCTCAACGAAAAAAAACAAAAAAAAAGTGGATGAAATATTGGCTGAAAAAGCAGAGGACGGAATTCACATGTTAATATATTGAAAGAAATTCACGAATCAGAGCCCTTGGATTTTATAAGTTATTTCAGGATGTCACTACAAAATTACAACGTTTTATTAACATTAATAACACCACTTATTGAAAGAAAGCATACAGGACTTAGAGAATCAATAAGTGCAAATGAAAGATTAGCAGTGACTCTAAGATTTCTGGAAGCTGCATAGCTGCATCATGGGAAGGACAACAGTTGGAGAAGTAGTAATGGAAACCTCTCAGGCTATTATACAGGTGTTAAAGGAGTATATAAAGGTTAATTTGAATTTTTTTTATATGAAAACATTACTTTATTTAACTTTATTGTATTTTTATTGTATATTTGAAACCTAACTTAAGCACTAACATAATGTTTGTTTTCGTAGAAATTTCGAACTGTCTTGCTGGAATATACCTCTCCGTAGAAATAGAAGACGGTGTTGCCGGAACATATCTCTCTCTGTGAGTCGAAAATTCTGGTTGTGGCGAAGTAAGGTGACGTGGAAACTTAAATGGGAAACTGCTTGAAGGTAATGCAGGAGGTGAAATGGAGGCCGCAGATGGGGATCGTGAGTTATATCTCCTTTTATACGTTGAAACAGGCAAAAACGGTGCATCTGGAGTAAGTTGTTGCATTTGTCCGTGATATATAATTTCATTAATGGCCCTCTCTGCAATAATTCTTTGCGTTGGTTCCATTTCTCTTAGTCGATCACTGCAAACTTGTCGTAAGTGACTATAGGTGTCTGAAGGTTTTTTCAAAAAGTCGTACGCTGCAGATAATACCTCTTTTTGCATGTTTTGCTTCTTCTTTGGAGGACTCCTTACTGATATCTAAAAACAACCAATTAATTAATTTAATAAACTTTGCATAATTATTAATAAATATGTTTAAGTTTGCAGATGCCAAACAATGTCGAAGATTGGAAGCATATTGCGGAAAATTTCGGTCAAAAATGGAACTTCTTTAACTATATAGGCGCTATTGATGGGAAACATGACTATAACCAAAACAGCACATTCAGGGTCCTTGTATTACAACTACAAGAAATTCTTCAGCATTGTTCTAATGGCTGCAGTTAATGCAAATTATGAATTTATGATGGTTGATGTAGGCTCTAATGGTCGCACTTCGGACAGTGGAGTAATGTTTTACACAAAATTTTGGCAAAAGTTTTTACACAACCAATTAAATTTGCCGCCTGCAGAAAGACTTCCAGGTTCATAGGTAACTTTTCCTTATGTATTCGTTGCTGATGATGCGTTTCCATTGTCACAAAATTTAATGAAACCTTATGGGCACAAGTTTAACAACAGCGCAAAAAATTTTTAATTATCGACTAAGCCGCTCCAGGCGCGTTGTAGAAAATGCTTTTGGGATACTATCAGCTAGATTTGGAGTACTTTAACATCCAATGCGTTTAGAACCGGAAGAGGCTTCAATAATAACTTAAACGTGTTGTTATTAACATAACTTTTTAATTAAGTACATCCAAAAAAATTATGCTCCACGATCTGTTTTAGCAGTCGAAAATTTCCAGACAGGCCAAATTCCGGTTAATTTGAAGAAGCTTCAGAAATACGAAACTTATTTTGCGGTTATTTCAATAACGAGGGAAGTGTTCCATGGCAATGGAAATTTATATAATAATTACAATTATAAAAATTATAAAAAAATTGTTTAGGAAAAAATAAGAGCGGTCTAGTATATTGTTTGTAAATTTCAGCTTTTGTATTTTAATGGTTGTTAAACTTACTTCCTCTCCTTCATCGCTTGTTACTACGGTGCTTATCCTCTCCTTCGGTCTCTCCAAATCCTCCAAATCCATCATATTGAAGGAGTGTACACGTTGTCACTGCTGCAGCCTGAAGTTTCAGATATTTTAATTTTTTTTAATTCGCGCCGGTAACTGCTGCGCATAGAATTAATTTTTCTTTTAACATATGCTATTGTTGCAATATTTTTGTATATTTAATATACACTTATTAATTCAGTATATGCAAAGTCTTTTTTTGCCGATCTATATATTCGCAGCTTTGGATATCCCACAAACTGCGATTGCTTTTGAAGCATTCGATGAAAGTATCTACAAAAATTTTTTCTGCATCCATATTCACGTTTTTTCACTTTTTACTTCACCGTTTTTTCACTATCTTAATACTAAATTAAAAATTCATATTACTTTGCTTAAATAGTAAAAAATAAAAAGGTCATTAATTTGTAGTGCCCATGACCTACGTTAATATCATATGTGACAAGCCACTGTTCATTCAGACAAAATAAATGTGTCATAAATTATAATATGCACTTTTGTCGGTTTGACGCTTTGACTTTGATCATATTACTTAAAAGAAATATTTTGACTCATGCTGTTACAAATATGCATTTGTAACATAAGACATGATAAGCATGTATGGTCATTGCACTATTCCGACCTAAATTCTAGAAAGTACATTAACTCTTTAAAAACAATATATGACGTATTATTGTAATGCGTTAGAAGAGTATTTGTTTATAAAATATATGTAATAAAATAATTAATGTAATTTATGGGAGTAACCAATGCATTGATTGGTTACTCAAATCAATCAAAAAGTAAATAATAATTGTTTAGTAAATAAGCTAGAATAAGTATAAATACCCATAATTTTGATCATAAAAATAGAATCAATTTAACTTAAGACAAGGTTACGTCTTTTATTTGAATCGTGTTCTATGCGGCATTTAGATGCTGAAAGAACAAAAAGCGGCTGAAAAGCTTAGTAATACTCTCCTCTATACTGATAGGTCATTTCCACTTACACTGGTCGATAAGTGATCCTTGAATCCTTTCAGGAGTCAGACATTATTTGGTGATATTAATTGAAAAGACTCTATCTAACAATCCTGCTATTATATCTTGACGATCCTAACATCCTGCAACCATTACATGGCGAAGCATTAAGATCATCACCATAACATTACAATTACATTTTATAACCATAACATGGCGATCCTGCAATTATCATAACATGGCGATCCTGCCCCCGACGGACCAAATCTTCTAAAGCAGTTCAATAGCAAAAAGCCTGCCCCCGACGGATCAAATCTTCTAAAGTAGTTCAATAGCAAAAAGCCTGCCCAATTAACTAAAGCAGTTTAATAATCATCTTCTAATTCTACAATTAGAATTATAAATATTCAATTATAGTTATTTTACAATAACGAATGGAAAGTTATAATTGTTTTGTTTGTGGTAACACAAACACAAAAAAAATTCTTAATAAACATTTGAATACACACCAGTACATTATCGATTATGCAAACGATTTAATTTTAAAATTTTTTTAAAAAAAAAATAAATAAAACTGGAAATGTCACAACAGGAGATTGATGACACATTTGCAAAAATTGTGAAAACTTTACAACAAGCTATTTTAAACAATCCAGAAGCGGGACCAAAACCCATAACGTTAGAAGAATATTGTAGAAGAAATCCTGGTGGAAGAACCAAGGAAATAACAGTAGAAGAGCATAATAGACCACAAAAGAAAAGAGGTGGCCAAAAGAGAAGGTTTATAAAAGAAAAAGGAGAATTAAAAAAATTAATAAAAATAGCAGAAGGTAAAAATAAAGCTACTTTGCAACAGCAGCTGCACGAGTTAACTCATAATGGGTGGCACACAAACCAAAGAGGAGGTAATAAACAACAATAATGCAGCAGCAACAACAATCAACACGCGTTTTTGAGAAGTTGATAAGTTTTTAAGAAGTTTTTGATAAGTTTAATATATTTTGAGAAGTTTGAACGTTTAAAGTTAAAAAAGAAATAAAAACACTAAATTTTATTTTTATTATTAAAGAAGTTTTTTTTGGATTGAAAAAAGTCTGAGGTTCTGTAAGAGTATTGAAAAATATTGCATTTTATTTTTAAAGAAAATAACTACATATATATTGTAAAAAAAAAAAATTTTATATTAAAATTTTACATATATCGCCTGCTTACAATAAATTTGCAAGGCAAAAGTGCTCTATTGAGCAAGTACACAGAATTGCTAAAGAAATACATACTGCCTTTCAGCACAAACAATACTGTTCCGCCGTTTTCTTGGACGTAGCCCAAGCTTTTGATAAGGTTTGGCACGAAGGTCTTATGTATGAAATAAAACATTATCTTCTTGAAAATATGCATAAGCTATTGTTTCCATACATATGTATCTTCTAGAAAATTTAGATTGAAATACAATACCTTTATTTCAAGAGAAATCGACATAATGGCTAGTGTTCCTCAAGGAAGCGTATTGGGGCCGTTTCATCTTAGGAAGGGGGGAGTTAACACCCTGTATCACTATAACGGCACTTTGCATTTCCCCAAAATTTTCGTATCTTAAGTATGCGCATCCAAGAATTATGCATTAAAATATCTCACAACGCCTACGCGCGTTTGTGTATTTAATGTCAATCAGGCGTAATGCCTGTACTTCTTATGGCAACATTGTTGCACATTGTTTTCTTTTCAAACTGCAAGCATCTTGCAGAAAACATATCAAGTATCATTTGAAATACTTGATCGATGAGTTGTCCAAATACTATTGGATATGAATCTCTAAAAGCTAAAGACGCTTACGAGGCGCTTTAGAAAAGAGAAGCTTCAATCCTATAGGATAGAGATAAGAAGCTTCTAGAACATTTTAAGGAATTTTAGAAGCTATAATTTGATTAGTCAAATCCAATCCAAAAACTCTTATGAACGACTTCAGGCATCAAAGGAAAAACTTTGAAGTGACAGTCGTTAGGAAAGAGTTAATAAATACGTTCGTTGGCGGAGTCGTTGCAAAAGGTTGAAACTGTCAAGTTTTGCTAAATCCTAATTATAATCAATATAATAATATAATATAAGTTAAAAGTGAAAGATACAAGTTACATATTTATTTAATTTGCACAAGGCCATTTGGCTAATGATGAAAGGGTGTTGTTAAGTTTTACATTAAATGTAGTATAAATATCAATTGTATTAATTATTATAATTACTGTATTAATTATATGTATAAATAAGTATCTGAAATTAGTTTCTTATTTTGTCTTTGTTTTTAGTTTTATTTGTGTTATCACATATTTTTATCAAGTATGCTGGCTCTCACAAGTAAATATTCGCACGCTATCAGCGTGCCAGACGTAACATGATCATCTTCACACGCCACTGTGCGAGGTTGATAAGCATTATGTTCATTTTCTTTTATCGTGTGTTCGTTGTGAGTTGCAGCAATAGGCAAGCCACTGCGACAATTCTGTTGTTCCCACAGGTGCAATATGAGTTGGCGCATGGCTTCAGTGATAACACATTTAAGTCACCAAATTTGTGAAGCAGGTTGATATATGGCAAAATACATATACCAGCTTGCTGACTGCACTAAATAGTACAAGTTTAGGTAATGCACATATTTCCCACGTATGCCCTTGGCCTTAAATGTTCAAAGTCCATCGGATAACAAATCGTAGGAACTAGGTTCATTTCCTTCTTTACCATAAGCTTAGTGTTAAGAATTTTGTATAAATGCAAAACATATTTTAATGAGAATGTTTAATTTTTTGTGCCCAAACCTATAGTCCTTCCAAACAAAACCAGAGGTTTGTCACTGTCATGCCCATACATCCAGCAAGACTAGATATATGTCCATGCCCACAGTATAATGTTCAATGACAAGATACCGGTCTCAGTGATGGCTAGTCAACGGAAATTAGCACTGTCCTACACTATCTCTAAATTAAAAAATTATCCCTATTGATGACATAACCTACCCTTGTAAATTGTAATATTATAAAACTTTATAATATAATATAAAATTACAAATAGTAGATAACATAAAATTACAGATAGTAGATAACATAAAATTAATTAATAACATAAAAAAACTATAAATAATAAATAATGTAAATTACCTAATAACATGAGAACATATGAATAATATATAAAAATGTGATTATATCATGCTAACATAAACTAACCTAAAACATATAAATTATAATTAATAACCAATACCATAAGTTCTAATATTTATACATACATGTTAAATGGATGTGATACATTAGTTAATAACCTACAGCAATATGCTAAGCATAAATATACCAATAATACCAATAATACCAAATATACCAATACCAATAAGTTACACAAACCATATTGTACTTGTATATAACAACTAATATTAACATAATAGCAGTTTTCGTTTAACAAGCGAAGTGTTCGGACGTATTTCAGCGCGTAATTCATTTGATTACTCCAAAATGAGTGACACCAGCGATGGTGAACGTCTTACGAGACAATTTAAAAATCTCGTTGATAAAGTCAAAATAAAACAAAACATTCTGAATTCGGATATGTTTCAAAAGTTCTGCTATAACTTGAGAAGTTTGCATATGGATCCTGAACTATGTATTCAACTCTTAAAAACTGACTGCCAGACAGAGTTTTTTAAAACATTACTTTGTATTCCTAAAGGAACTATAATCGAAATTAATGGAACAGGCAAAAATACTCTCAAATATATTTTTTCATATAAAAAAATGTCAACTGTTACAATTGAAATTATTGTTTCAGAAGAAATTTTGCTTTTGTACAATAAAACATACATAACTTCTCATAACATTGATCTAAATTCTAACGGAAAAGAAGTTGAAAGCGAAAACAAAACACAACAGCAGGTAGCAAACAGTCACCCCACTAACACTCATTTGTTAGAAGAGAAAGTTCATAAGCTTATTGAAGAGATTCAAAAACTGAATGCCTTACTTTTTGAGCAAGTTGAAGAAAACAAAAAATTGAAGAAACAAATTATAGAAATGGAAACTAAAGCAAAACAAACAACTAAAAATCAGTTAAAGAGACGCAAAATAATTACTGCTTCAAACTCACAAATTAAGAGAGAATTTGCTCACAAAGATAACATAACCTCAGATGAAGAGACTGTTGATGAAATTTTGTGTGAAATGGAAGAAGAAACTCTCTTAAATAACTCGTTACAAATTACAACAACTGAAGTGTCAAACATCATAAAGAATCAAGAAAACAAACAAATAACTACAACAAAAATGAAACGTGATAAAAAAATACCACCGATAGTGGTATATGATAATGACCAGAAAAGAATGAATGAAAAAATAATCAACCAAAACATCTGCAAAAAAAATGAATATTATTTTGTTAGAGTTAACAAAAATAAATATAGAATATTTGTAAATACAATTAAATGGTATTACCACACTTACACACCTAATGAACGGAAAATTATCCATATTCTTTTTAAAAATGTTCCTATGTGCTACAACGAAAATGAAATAACTGAATTTTTGAAATATGATTATGGCCTTAATCCAATTCGGCTAACTAAATTTCAAACCAAATATATGATGGAAAATAATATAACTTCTTCAATGTGGCATGCTTCCTTTGAGCCTAACACGGACAAGAAAAGAATATTCGAAGTCAAATCAATTGGTAACCAATACGGCGTTATTGCTGAAGAATTTAAAAGTAACGGTGTAAGCCAATGCCTCAGTTGTTGGCGTCTGGAACATACTAGCTCAAATTGCACATACAATCCTCGTTATGTCAAATGCATATTTAATCATGAAATCGGCAAATGTCAACTAGATACAAACACGGCACTAAAAGCTAGTTGTGTAAATTGCAGAATGAATACGCACATGGCGAACTCTAAGGAATGTCCAGTATATAAACGAATCATTGAACGCAGAAACAAAAAATCTGAAAGAGTAAACACTAATGAATATAGAATTTCAGCAAGCGCAAATGGATTAAACGGCCAACAAAGTTATGCACAAATAACTCGAATAAATCTAAACAATATCATGGAAAATTCCGAATTAAAACAGTTCATTAGCAACTTAATTATCCAAACTGTTAATAACGTAATAACCAAAATATTACAAATGAATTTTAATAAAAATCTAAAATGTATTGAGCTGAATGTTAACTCAGTTAAAAGCAAATATAAACAACATTGCCTTATAGAATTTCTAGATGAGCACAAACCTGACGTTGTCTTTCTAGTGGAAACTAAATTAAATAAAAATAAAAAATTAACAATCTCTAACTATAACATTATAAGAAATGATCGCGAAATTAATGATGGTGGAGGTACAGCCATATTATTAAATAAGAAATTTAAATATGAACTACATACCACAAATTTTAATTCGGTATGTTTTGAATATACATCAGTAAAATTACATCTAGAAAATCAAAGTCGCATTTTTTTGACATCGATATATAAACCTCCGGATAAGCATGTAAACCTTAATGATCTCAACTTACTTATAGACTCATTTAAAAAATCTCAGTTTATTATTGGCGGTGATCTTAACTGTATTCACTCTTTTTGGGGAAATACAAATAACAAACCAGAAGGCAATAAATTACATAAATGGTTGGTTGATAACATAGACAAATATAAAATAGTATCTCCACAATCAAATGAACCCACATGCATCAGATCTAACTCAGAATCATTCATTGATTTATTTTTAATCGAAGATGGGCTCAAAATAAATTTTGAATCGGCAACGCAAAAGCTTCAAACCTTGGACTTTGATTCAGATCACAGAGCAATAATTCTTGAAATTACTTTGACTAACAAAATAATTTACAATGATGTCTCAAAAATATACAACTGGAGCAAAGCTAAATTTAAAAATATTCAAAAACTAATAGATAAACGCTTAGATGAACTTTATTTGCCAATTTCTAATAATTTAGAAAATGACCAAATTGATAAAGCTGTTTACAAAATCAATGAAATTTTTGAACACGCAATAAACCTACATGTACCAACAATTACAATAAATAATTCAACTTTAATTACATTATCTGAAAAATCACTAAAACTTCTTAAAACAAAAAAAACTGTAAGACGCCAATTATTTCGAAATAAAAACTCACCAAATTCAGACTACCTCAAAACACAGTTAAAACTTATATCTAATATGACGTTTAATTCAATAATCAACGATTACAATATTTACTGGGAAAATAAGTTCAAAAATCTTAAACTTGATAACAATGTTTTTAAAAATTTTAAACAAATTTCAAACTATAAAAAACGATTAACTATGCCGAAAACACTCGTAGTAAACAACAGTAATGGATCAACTGTTTCATCAGATACAGACAAAGCTAACGCTTTTGCTAGTAATTTTGAAAAATCGCACTTAATCGCAATAAATATGGGATATCCTTTTTTCGATGAAATGGTAAACCAATTTGTCAACAACAACTTTAGCAACGAATGTATCATAAATTTTGCAACAACAGATCAAAATGAAGCAGGAAACTTTCATACTTTCCCCGACTCCCCTTTCATCAAGGTATCGGATGTTACTTATGCAATTAAATCTAGAAATAACAAAAAATTATCAGGTTATGATAAGGTCTCAAATTTTCTATTAAAAAAAATAGCTAAAAGTGAAAAATTTTGTAAAACCATTACTTCTTTGTTTAATCATATTATAAATAACTGTTACATGCCTAAAGTTTGGAAAGAAGCAACATTGCTAACAATCCCTAAACCATTAAAAGATGAAAAAATTATCAGCAATTACAGACCAATCAGCAAAATTTCATCTTTAGCAAAAGTGTTTGAGAAAGTCCTATATTTAAAAATAGAAAAAGAAGCTGAAGAATTAGAAATAAATCTAAATAACCAATTTGGATTTAGGCGTGGACGCACAACAACTCATGCACTTTTTAAAGTAGCGGATGAAATCGCTATAAATTTAAATAATAATACACCTACTCATCTTATTACCCTAGATTTTGAAAAAGCTTATGACATCTTATGGATAAACGGTTTTATATATAAATTACACTCAATGGGGTTCAAAGACATCACTTGCAAATTTCTTTTAAATTACTTAAGCAACAGAACATATAAAGTAGAAGTTAATAATACATTTTCGAATCTGTACATGGCAAAAGCTGGCACCTCAAGGGTCTGTATTGTCTTGTCTAATATTTATTCTATATGTTGCTGATTTCCCTATTCATCAAGGTTCACTTGACATTAAAGTTACACAGTTCGCTGATGATATTTTAATTAGAACACACACACAAATTACCTCCCTTGCTCAAATTGAATTGAATGAGTATCTTGAAAAAATACTTAAATATACCAACAAATGGAAAATAAAGATAAATACAAATAAATCGGAAGAAATAGCGATAGTAAGAAATATATTCCAAACCAAACGTAGAGTACGGAAAAATTGCTTTAATATAGAATTAGTCTTTAACAATGAATTAATACCTAAAATCGCACACCTAAAATATTTAGGCGTTTATTTTACTAAAAACTTTAAATTTAACTTTCATTTGCAATATATCAAAGCAAAAATGCTTGCAGCATATTTTGTACTAAAAAATATCTTTTTTAACCGGAAAATAAATGAAAAGATAAAGCTTTTAGCTTATAAACAAATCATAAAACCAATAGCCATGTACGTATGTCCCATTTGGTTATAAGTATCCAAAGCGCAAATAGAATTGATAAGTAAATTAGAAAGAAAAATTCTAAGATCATGTTCAGGATTGTTTCGTAGACCTAACAGTGTTAAATATTATCGAAATGAACATTTATATGAAAAATGTAAAATTAATCCTATTCAAAATGATTTTATCAAATTCGCTCTTAAGTTCATAGACAAAGTAAACAACGAAAATCAAATAACTATTCATTATAATGATAACGATATGATAAACATAGACTACTACAAAAGTAAGCCTCCACCTTATTTACACTATCTTTCGAAGAGGAATGAACTTTTTGTAAATGAAAAGACTACTTATTACGAAAGTCTACAAACGATACGAAATTATCGTATCGCTAATCAACAAATAAGTTTAAACTGAATATGTAAGTTTAAATATATAAAATGTAATTATATCCTGTAAACATAAATTAACCAATAACATAAAACTATAAATAATAACCAATACCATAAGTTCTAATATTTATAAATACATGATGAATGAATGAGATACATTAATTAATAAACCAAGTGTAAATATTATTATACCAATAAATTACACAAACCATATTATACCAGTATATAAGTTATGGAACTTGAATATTTTGATTCTGTTCGAGAATCGAATATTAAGCTTAAGCTTAATTAAGTTTAAGAATATTAAGCTTTAGTAGTTAAGTTTAAGAATATTAAGCTTTAGTAGTTAATATAACATTAAGTTAAACTTGTGAATGATTGGAACATCATCTCCAATCGTAATTATATGAAAATAATAAACACTCCACTCCTTCTCTTTTTGGACTGGGGAACAAGAAAACCTAATTTATATATTAATATATCGTTAAATCGTTACACAACCTATATTTTACCAGTCTATAACTACTGATATTAACATAAAAGCTAAAATCAATTACATAACTATATGGAAAATAAATGTATATTATAAAATAAAATAGTATATCTTTAATTGTTCAATATTCATTGTCCATATGAATACCCACAGGTATTCGAAACTAGTCTCTGTACACTATTGTTCCCACTTACGCGTTTCGCCTGGGAACAACCCAGGCTCATCAGAGTGGATATGGGATAATATAAATATTTTCCTAACCGATATAAACGTATAACTCTGTCTTCCATGTCACAATATAGTGTCATCTATAATATTCAACAATTCTGCCAACAATCCTTATTGCGTCCATGCATATAACTCTCACCAACCAAACTAAACCAATTACACTCAACGCTATATTCCATAATGCCACAATCCAATTCAAATATAACCTTCAACCCATACACATACCCATATCAATATTTATTTCTTAAACCTCCAACATCTAATGGGTGAATATAATAATATGTTATCTATAGAGCAAATCATTTCCCTATTAATTGATATCTAATCCTTTCTACACATCTATCACCATAATATAAAACTATAGATATTATAAAATCCAATTACCAAAACTATCAGTATATTATACGAGTATTCACTCTACTGTATTCTTCTATTTAAATTAAAATTAATACTATAAAATAATGCAAAATATATTGCTAAACCATTAATGCAATAAAATAAATACAATAAAATTAATATGTTAAATAATGTACCATTTACCGGTTCTTAACTTGGCTACAAAATTCTACTCCCACCAAAATGTATAAATTGAATTTTCATAATGTACCCCCCTCATCTACATCACCCTTAAGACTATTAAAATGCGCTTTAAACTCACATTATTTTTGTTTCCACACACATTCATAATAGTACAGCCATATTACTAACACTCAAAAGCCGCGCACTGTAATCCAACCTTTCTAAGTTTTCTTAAAATTATAAACAGTTGCATATGAAAATACTTTAAACCATCAAAACATAATTTTTATAAAAAATTCACGAACATTAGTATACAAAAACAAATCTGTGAACAATTATACACAAAATTATAAACTTTTAACAAAACTCCAAATCCTATTAATTTCAAAAACCTTCAAAATTCTTTATAAATCTGTGAAAAATCTCTAAAATAAATACGTGCACAATTGTATACAACTGTTTTTTAATCTTCAAATTATATTAACATAAATTAAAAACATCAAATTATATTTATATAAAATTAATAACACTGTAAACCTATTGTGTAAAATTATATTTATACAAAGTTCAAAACACTTTTACACTAAAAACAAAATAAGATATTGCAATACACTACAACTGTGTAAAAACAAATAAATTTTCGTACCATCTATTATCTATTTGTGAAACGTAAATAATCGTATAAAGCTTTTTTAACAAACGTAACAAGATTAAGCCTAGTGTGACAACTTCATGCCTCAAATCACAACTCATATAAAACAAGCAATAACCTGCCTGCGCCAAATCAGTGCCCACCCTCCCGCCAAAACACCTCCCAGTGCCCATCCTCCCACCAACATCCCAGTGCAACCCTCCCGCAAAAAAACTTTCATAACTCTCTTCCTCTTGCACTACACCAAAAACAATACGAAAAATACAAGAATACAAAACATGGATACATCAAACCAACAAGATCACCCATCTCTTTCGTCTCCATCTATCTTGCATGAAGGTATGTATATAAATAAATATGTCATTTCATATTCCATATATTTTTATTATATTTTGCTAAACACTCACGTCCAGATGTCGCTGCACGTCGCTTATTCCAATGGACGGTTATGCCCTTCGGACTACACTCTACCCCCGGCAACTTTCCAACGTGCCTTAGACTCGGTAATTGGGCCTGAGATGGAACCGTTCGCTTTCGCCTATCTAGATGATATAATTGTTGTGAGCCGCAGTAAGGAGGACCATATGACACATTTACAAATAGTATTAAAAAAATTACGTCAAGCCCGACTGAAGATATATCCTGAGAAGTGTGAATTTTTTAAATCCACGATGAAATATTTAGGGCAAGTGGTTAGTCAAGAAGGAATACATACAGATCCAGATAAAATTTCCGCAGTACAACAATTGGAACCACCAAAGACTCTGAAGGAGCTGCGACGTTTTCTGGGAATGACTTCTTGGTACCGACGCTTTGTAAAGGACTTTTCAACAGTAGTACACCCTCTTACGTCATTGTTACGAAAAGGAAAACATTGGAGATGGCAGGAAGAGCAACAGAATGCATTTAAGGAACTAAAGAAGAGGTTAACTGAGGCTCCTATCCTACAATGCCCTGACTTCTCCAAACCCTTCTGTTTGCAGATCGACGCTAGTGACTATGGACTCGGTGCCATATTAACACAGCAACATGAGGGAGAAGAAGCAGTGATAGCCTACGCTAGTCGACGGCTGAACGCAGAAAAAAATTATTCGCCTACCGAAAAGGAGTGTTTAGCAATTGTCTGGGGTATTCGTAAAATGCGACCGTATTTGGAAGGGTAAAAAATCCACGGTCATCACTGATCATCTATCTCTAAAGTGGTTAAATTCTATTGACAACCCTACGGGACGCATAGCAAGATGGGCGCTTGAGTTACAGCAGTTCAACTTCACAATAGAATATCGTAGGGGTAAATATTATGTGGTGGCTGATGCACTATCGAGGCAACCAGAGGACAAGATTTTAATGGCACGAACAACTATGATAACGACGAAACAGGATTGGGTAATACAACGAAAAGAAGCGGTTAAGCAAAATCCACAGAAATATCCGGATTATATCATCGAGAACCAGAACCTATACCGACCTATTTACACTTGAGGCAACAGATTCTCCGTGAGAACCATGATGAACCGACGACAGGTCATTTCGGAATCCGAAAAACAAGGCAACGAATAGCTAACAACTACTACTAACCTGGAATGTTAAGAGATGTGCGTAAATATGTTCTGAGGTGCGATTCTTGCCAAAGGTTCAAATCTACCCAACAGCATGCTGCCGGACATATGCTTACTCAGCTCGCTGAAGAGCCGTGGGCCATGGTATGTGCAGATTTTGTGGGACCATTACCCAGGTCCAAACGAGGAAATAATACACTCTTGGTTTTCATTGATAAATTTACAAAGTGGATGGAGCTTATACCTTTGCGCAGCGCTACTACAGCCTCCGTTCAAAAGGCATTCCGAGAACGAATAATGGCAAGGTTTGGAATACCGAAGATATTCATTACGGATAATGGGATCCAATTCACCAGTCATTCAGCGCGGAAATTCTTCACGCAGTTAGTCAAACAGCAGTTTACCGCACCATACACGTAACAGGAGAACCCAACCGAGAGAGCCAATCGCACGATTAAAACCCTAGTTAGTCAACTCACCGAAGGGGACCAACGTGACTGGGACGAGTACTCGGAAACAACGGCATTCACGCCAGCTTATTTAAACCACGGGCGCGAACCAAGACTGCCCAACAATATGTACGATAGAGTGACACCCGGAAGTGGAAACCTTAAATAAGACCTTAGCGATAAAGCGACAAAGCTACAAGATGTAATAACTCTAGTCCAGCAAAACACTCGTTGCGCAGCCGCGGAGCAAGCCAATTATTACAATCTTCGACGCCGGCATTGGAAACCGGCCGTGGGAGACAGCGTTCTCATGAAACAATATATCCTCTCTAAAGCAACTGACCATGTGACAGCTAAATTGTCACCTAAGTTTAGTGGACCTTACAACGTGAAAGCATTCAAGTCTCCTGTGATTGTGATACTTACAAGCAAGGACGTGAAAGGCACCAAAACCGCACACGTCAGTGAGATCACGCCATACATCAAAACCGAGTGGGGAGGGAACAAAAGCCTGCCTGCCCTGCCAAATAAAAATACAGCAGCGATACGCTTTTACTCTCACGCCGTAATGAACACAAGCGGTAAGTCATAGGGGTGATTAATCTGGTGTTTCTTTCATTTTCATTACAGCAAACTACACCAACACTCATAAATCTAATAACCGAAAATGCGAAGTCAACGATTTGAACGTGCTAATGTCAAGGACCATGTAGCGGATAGTCCCACCTTATCGAATACCGAACCAGGGTTAGGCGCTAAAGAAAAATGGGTCGAGCATTGCCGTGAAGTTTTTGGCAGCGATTCCGAAGAGGAGCGGCCACTACCGTTAGGAAGTTAACCGATGGCAGCAAATAGTAACCAACCAGTCATACAATCCGAAGGAGAGCCAAGACCACAATCAATGCATATACAACAAGCAATAAAACGGCCACCAATCCGACCGATGACCTGGAGGTCAAGAAAGTCAGCAAAGACAGTTCGACCCACAACAATACCCATGCGGCCGAGTCCTGAAGCATTTCGTCAACAACAGTAGCAATATCGGTCAGAACGGAAGCAAGATTCGGCTAAACCAGAGGTCATAGTAGTGCCACTGACGACGTTCAGTTCCCCAGAAAAGTTAGCCACCTGTCCGTCAACATCATTCATAGCAAAGTCACCAGTAAAGAAGCATTTTGAGGAACAAGCAGGGTCTGAGAAGTCATCAACAAGAGCTTTAACACCAACAAAACCGCACTCACAAGTAATATTGACTGGCTGCCCACCAACACCACCCACAGCCAAGAGAATCCTAGCACAGGTGTATAACGACAAGCTAACTCCAACTCCCGAACCAGCCGTGAAGCAATACCTACAACCCGAAGAGATACCGGCCACTGTTAGTACCGAAATACTACAGAGAGTAGTAGTTTTCAACAAAAGAGGTAAACAGAATTTCCTAACCAAACACGAAGACCGGGTCTATCAAATTACCATGAGGAATTCAGGAAAGGTAGTGGTCGAGCTTTTACCTTTGGGAAAGTAAGGAGGGAGTGTAACGCCCAAATTTTACATTAAAATGTAGGCCCACAAACTAAACGAATGACCCTGTAAATTGCATATTAAAATAAATATTTTGTTAACAAAAAAAACAAAAAAAAAACGAACGACCCTGGAAACTAAAATAGGTTTTTGATTAGTTTTTTTTTTTCGCTAATAAAGTTAGTTAATTTTGTTGTAGCTGTTTCCCTTGTTTGTTTGCATAAACAAATTTAAGAAAAATATTGTGCACACATTTTTTTAGTGATGCAATTATTTTTTTTGAATTTGATTGCAATGCGTACAACAATAAGAAATTTGTTTTGACAAAGTTTACGGGACTTTGTTTACTCTAAACTATTTTTGTTTTTGCCTGCAATAGAAGGAATTTCAAATAAAAGGGCAGCAAAATTGCCAAATCGTTCTATTTGAAATTTCTCCTATTACAGGTAAGTAACCATTGTGTTAGGGACGATAGTGAGAGCTCGGACTAGTTTGTCCAGGCACATGTTGATTCGTTTGGCCATTGCTGACGATCACCATGTGAATGGATGAACTGGTCTGGGCGAAGTGATAGTGGTTGAATTGCCTTCTGCTTGGCTGATGCTGGCGTAGGGCAATTTAGCCAGTTGAGTTACCTTATGCTTGGCTTATGCTGGCGTAGGGTAAGCCAAACATAAGTCATCCAAGCTTCCGTTTGGCCATAGCTAATGGAGGAATGGACGACGAATCACCAACACTGTCAGAGGGCGTGTGGGACTACGCGAGTTTGTCAATTGCAGACGGATGTGGCCAGGCGTACAACTGGAAGGGATCCTTGTCTGGCCTTAGCTGACAAAGGTACTAATTTATATTGTTAATTAGGGTTTTACAGACTATTTGAAATTTCTCCTATTACAGTTACAACGCTTACTCTCGTGAATCTACTGCTTTCCACAATTTTAATATTTTAACACTTCCAACGATTGCAACGCGCGCACTACCTACAACAATAAATTTGCAACAATTACAATAAATTCAATATTTACAACAGTTACAACGCTACGCTCGTGAATCTATTGCTTCTCACAACTTTAATGTTTTTTTTTTGTTTTCTTTTTCTTTTTGTAAAATAATAAAAGCTACTATAAACAGAAGTGTCTCTACTATTTTACTTATTTCAATTTCTTATAACGAACCCTGGTATACTCGCTGAGTATTCCCCAGCTATAGAAAGGGCCGGAAAAGGTCGTTACAATGGGAAGCTGCTGTAAAATCCATAAAGTATCATTTGAAGCGCGTAATAGGTGAAACAAAACTAACATTTGAAGAGAAGACTACACTTCTAAAACAAATTGAAGCAGTACTCAATTCACGACCACTCTGCTATATAAGTAGCGATATTGACAGTATTGATGTTCTAACATCTGAACATTTCCAGGCCGTCCAATATTAGACGAACCAGAAGCTGAAGTCAAAAATAATATAAGTTTAATAGACTGTTGGAAACTTCTACAAAAAATAAAAACAGATTTTTGGAAAAAATGGAAAGAGGAATATGTCACGCCTCTACAAAAACGAAACAAATGGTTTAGAGAACAACCGAACTTAGCAGAGGGGGAAGTAGTAATCATTAAAGACGAAAATACCGCGCCTACTAGATGGCCATTAGGAAAAATTACAGAAGTCTTTAAAGGCAACGATAGAAAAGTACGGGTAGTAGAGCTTAAAACAAAAAATGGAAAATTAAAAAGACCAATTCATAAACTTTGCTCCTTGATGGATTCTGGCACAATCTATGATAAGAAGCAGGCAAAAACGGACAAAGCTTATTGCAACTTAAACATAAAATCATATGTAAAAATAAGAACCTCAAGATTAGCATAGATCACCTTGTATTTTTTATGTGTTTTACCAACAGTAAAAGCAGTGGTATAATCATCAGCTGCGTCAGTACATGAACTAAATAATAAGACAACGTTATATTTGGACATGATTGGAGAAGTCACTTCAGAAACATCAGCTTGAAATCTAATAATATATAATGATATGCAACCATACTTTGATAAGGCTAAAATCGCAAAGGATATACTTAGCAAAGCTAATAATATATGTCCCAAATTACTAAATTTTGCTGACCTATATATATACAATATATTAATATTGTTTGAATATATTAATATTAATTGAATATATTAAATACAATGTTTAAAAAATTATCGGACATAAACGATGGTAATAAATTATTTATATGGTCTGTACGAGAGAGAAGAAAAAGAGCGCCGTTGACATTCATTGGTTCGTTTTATCACCTCCTATTCGGAAAAAAGATGACTCAGAGACAGACGTGGGTAGTAGAAACAACAGCAAATATATTAAAACGCACATCTGAAGAAATTCAGCTACAATACAATGAAATTCATAAAAGAGTTGAATCCATAAACACTGCTTTGAATGAAACTTATCTTGATTATAAGAAATCAATAAACTTTTTTATGGTAGCAAAACAGTTATCAGATATGATAGAGGAATGTTCTTGAATTCAATCTGAAGATAGAAGAGCAACAATTTACTTGTGAAGGTAATTTTCCGTGGATGGATGCAAAAGATAATTCTTGTGAAATATCACCACTAAAACCAACTAATCAAGGTAATTGTCACTACGAAGAAGTAAATAATTCTTCCATTTGGGTCAAATCATACCGACAGAATAGTTGGATATTCAAAACTTTTAGACAAGAATCTGCCCACATTAGATGCTCAAATTTAATGGAAGAAATAATAACCCTATCAGGTCAAGGCATTCTATTACTAACAGAAGGATGTATGGCACGTATAAGAGACAGAACATGAACATACTCTAATAATCTGCAAAGCTCTGCGATAGTAGAAGTACTCAAGCCAGTTACTGAAGATGCAATTATAATCAATAATAGTAATATAAAACCTTAGCACCATTGGAAAATAAATAACAAAGAAGAAATTAATCAAATAAACAAGCAACTAAACGATATAAAGAGTAGCGCAGTGAAGCTAAAAGATTTGCATTTTCATCACGTATCTGGGCACACATCACTTGGGTTAACTTCAATAGTGATAATAGCAATAATTATTTACCTAGTTCGAGCAGCAATAAGAAGAAGACAACTACTAGCTATTGCAATTTCTACCACCCGGCAGAATGTTCAGGAGTAAACATAGATTATAAGTTATTAAATATTATACGAAATTAAAAAATATACTAAGATGCATATATATCATAATGTTAATACAATCTTATTATATTTTATATTATTTTTTAAAATTATATTATATTTAATTCAATCTTTTGTAACTATGTCAGATTATATTTTATGATGTATTGAAATAATTATTTTGCAGAAGTCACGATTCTGCATTTTAAAAGAGCTGGCAGTATGTTCAGGAATGAACATGGTTTTAATTTTATATATATATACCATAATGTTAATAGTATATAATCTTATTATATTTTATATTATCTTTTAAAATTATATTATATTGAATTCGATCTTTTGTAACTATCTCCAATTATTTAATGATACATGACTCTGTATTAAAGAGTTCTGGCAGAATGTTCAATAACGAACATGCTTTATCTGTTATTGTTTCAATAAAGAGAAATAGAATCATAAAATACTTTTCCAAAACAACAAAAGTAAAAATAAGCAACCCAACAACTGTAATCATACTGATAATTGAACCCAAATAAATAATAGGTTCACCACATTGCTTATATGAAACTTAAATAAGTTTATCAAATTAATTTTCATCATTATTGTAAAAAATGACATCAAGGCGTCTCTGCATGGAATTGTAAAATATTTCGAGATAAATATAGATAGATTTATTTTTCAGTTTATTCTAAACAAATAACCACATCTAATCGTTGTACACTTACGGATAAACATATAATACCAAAATAGCATATGAGCATGTGCAGCATTAAAACCTTTTTTTATCATTGAATGTAAAATGTCTTTTATCACTAATGTAAATTGTAAAACCCGAAAATACAGTCCACTAAAAATACAAATGCAATATTGTTAATGATAACATTAAACACACGCTGAGTAAGATTATTTTATCCCTTAATTTCTAAGATAATTTTAAGACAAAAATTGTATATAAACCGTAGTATTTTAAGAAACAAATCAGT
>NC_051846.1:110534533-110542741 GCF_002237135.1 Teleopsis dalmanni | reverse complement strand
TCGCAGACTATCAAAGTTTACAGAACAAAGTAATTTGGCTGCAATCACGAACATCGTAGCCAGTGTATTTGTTCTGCACAACATTTGTATAAGTAAGAATGATTTTTGCGAAAACAATGACGAACACAATAGTGTGGAAGAAACGGCAGATCAACCAGAATTTTTTGATACTTTAGAGTTGGATAACTCAATTGATTTAAGACAAAACCTATTTAATTACTTGTCAAGAAAAAATATTATTTAGATTTAAAACTAAATATTGAAAATAAAGTACAAACAACAAAATATAGAAAGAAATTGTGTTTATTGAAATTATAAAAAAAAAAATAAATAAACTAAATAAAATAATAAACTAAACTAATTATGGATTTAAAGACTTCACAACGGCCTCCAACAGCGACAATTATTTACGCTCCTTTTTTTGATCAACCGCTAATTGCTGTTGGATATTATTAACGGCTTGTTGTCTTAGCTTTTGTTTCTCTTCCATTTCAATTTTTTTCAATTTAAGCTTTTCTTCATAGTATATATCGCGAGCTGATCGCTTGCGTACATTTCCTGTTAGCAAACTAGAAGTTGAAGGTGGCGGTCGAGTTGAAGTCAGTGATCCGATTCCACTTGGCGCTGGATTTTGTTTAATTCCAATTTCATTTATTGAAGGTTGCGGGGATGGCAATGCTGGCGACAATTGCGAAAATGACATACTTGAGTGAGAGTCGTCTAGCATTACCACTTCTTCGAAACCCAAATCCAAAGCATTGGTATTTCTAATTTTTTGAGAATTTTCGAAAATTTCGTCCATTACCTCCATATGAGGTGGAAAACACGGACTAGCGCCAGTTCGTTTATTGTTGCTATTGCCATTTTATATGCTTTCATTAAAGTCCGCATTTTTCCTTCTAAACACTGCGCCGTTCTTTCTTTATCCTGAAATAAATGTGAAATAATAATAAACATTTCGCCTGGTTATACAAACATTTGTCAAACTTACAGTAATGTTTTTTGCGACCATGTCTTCTAATACATTAAAATAAGTCGCCCTCTTTTTTTTGTGTGTTCGAACTCGTGCTTCCTTGCTAAATAGCAATGCAGAAACCCAATTGTTTTTGTTTTTTTTATTTCTTATTGGATTTTTCACATATTTAACAAACACAAATTAACACATAAGACAACTTTATTAAAATATATTATATATATTAGGGTGTCCTAAAAAAATCTAATTTTTTTTTTTCAACGCATACCCTGTAATTATTTTTGAATGGTGTCAAAACAATTGTAAATAAATTTTCATGTAATTAGAAATAAAGAAACCCGTGCCGACTTGTCGATACATGTCAGAACTTGCATCCTTTAGCGCATCGCAGCAAAGTTATTGTAGTGCTCGTTATTACTTGTTTGTTTTAGAAGTAAGCGCATTATTTTGATTCAGTCAATATGTCAATAGGATTACAGAGTTTTAAAAAGGGAATATTTTTAATTGGGGATGTAAAACATCATATCACTGGTTCAAAACTTCCCTCTAATGGATAAGTATTGGCAGTTCTGTTCTACAACATTCGTGAAGTGAATTTAAGTATCAATAAAAGCGCAAATCTTACTATTCGTGAGTGCATTATTTATTGGGAAAAGGCACGTATACCAACTTAAGCTTTACCTAACTGTGTTAAGAAGCTGATTATATTATACTAAGTTTGGAGAGGTTTGCAGAAAAATGCGAACAAAACACAAAACGTGTACGAGCAGCGTCGACAAGAGTTAATTACAAACTTAGACAATTTGTTTGATATTGCACATGCTAACGCGCTTCAATTAATAAAGATAAATGAAGACAAAATCTTCTTGCAAATTATTGTCGATATCCAAAACGAAGTACCAGACACTGTAACTGTCCATTGGGATGGCAAACTGTTGCCGGCTTTAGATGTGCGCAAATGTGGAAAAGAACGTTTCCCGATTGTTATTTCGTATGGTGATAAAGAACAACTTATTGCGGTGCCAAAATTAGACAACTGTACAGGAAGTGAACAGGCACAGCAGTTTAGAATGCGATTGCTGACTGGAATCTCGAAAATAAAGTGCAAATCCTTTGTTGTGATATTACTGGTTTAAATACTGATCGTATTAATGGTGCTTGTGTGCTTTTTGAACAAAAATTTAATCGAGATATGCTTATTTTTGCTTGCCGCCGTCACATCTACGAATTAATATTGAAAGGCGTATTTGAAGCTAAAATTAGTCAAGTTACCAACAATCCTAACATTCCATTATTCAAAAGGTTACAAGAAAACTGGACAAATATCGACCCTAAGAAAGTACTGTAGTGCCCAGGACCTACATTAATATCATATGTGACAAGCCACTGTTCATTCAGACAAAATAAATGTGTCATAAATTATAATATGCACTTTTGTCGGTTTGACGCTTTGACTTTGATCATATTACTTAAAAGAAATATTTTGACTCATGCTGTTACAAATATGCATTTGTAACATAACACATGATAAGCATGTATGGTCATTGCACTATTCCGACCTAAATTCTAGAAAGTACATTAACTCTTTAAAAACAATATATGACGTATTATTGTAATGCGTTAGAAGAGTATTTGTTTATAAAATATATGTAATAAAATAATTAATGTAATTTATGGTAGTAACCAATGCATTGATTGGTTACTCAAAGCAATCAAAAAGTAAATAATAATTGTTTAGTAAATAAGCTAGAATAAGTATAAATACCCATAATTTTTGATAATAAAATAGATTCAATTTAACTTAAGACAGGGTTACGTCTTTTATTTGAATCGTGTTCTATGCGGCATTTAGATGCTGAAAGAACAATAAGCGGCTGAAGAGCTTAGTAATACTCTCCAATAAACTGATAGGTCGTTTCCACTCATACTGGTCGATAAGTGATCCTTGAATCCTTTCAAGACTCAGACATCATATGGTGATATTAATCGAGAAGACTTTATCTAACAATCCTGCTAATATATATATTGACGATCCTGACATCCTGCAATAACCATAACATGGTAATTCTGTAATACCATTACATGGCAGTAGTAGAATAACATAACATGGCGATCCTGCCCCCGACGGACCAAATCTTCTAAAGCAGTTCAATAACAAGAAGCCTGCCCCCGACGGACCAAATCTTCTTAAGCAGTTCAATAACAAGAAGCCTGCCCCCGACGGACCAAATCTTATAAAGCTGTTCAATAGCAAAAAGCCTGCCCAATCAACTAAAGCAGTTTAATAAACATCTTCTAATTCTACAATTAGAATTATAGATATTCAATTATAGTTATTTTACAATAACGAATGGAAAGTTATAATTGTTTTGTTTGTGGTAAAAGTTTCCACACAAAAAAAATTCTTAATAAACATTTGAATACACACCAGTACATTATCGATTTTGCAAACGATTTAATTTTAAAATTTTTTTTAAAAAAATAAATAAAACTGGAAATGTCACAACAGGAGATTGATGACACATTTGCAAAAATTGTGAAAACTTTGCAACAAGCAATTTTAGACAATCCAGAAGCGGGTCCAAAACCCATAACGTTAGAAGAATATCGTAGAAGAAATCCTGGTGGAAGAACCAAGGAAATAACAGTAGAAGAGCATAATAGACCACAAAAGAACAGAGGTGGCCAAAAGAGAAGGTTAATAAAAGAAAAAGGAGAATTTAAAAAATTAATAAAAATTGCAGAAGGTAAAAATAAAGCTATTTTGCAACAGCAGCTGCACGAGTTAACTCATAATGGGTGGCACACAAACCAAAGAGGAGGTAATAAACAACAATAATGCAGCAGCAACAACAATCAATACTGACAGCACTAGCACTATTATATATTTAACATTTATTATACTAGTTATATTATTATTGCATAAAATACATTCTCATTTTAAGAATTATATAAAAAAGCAAGCATTAAGAAATATTAATGTATAGTGTTATATATATATATTGTAAAAAAAAAATTTTTTTTTAATAAATAAAAATTTATATAAAAATAATGTATTCTAGAAGCGATATTTTAATAATAAAAACGTAGAAACAACTGCTATAATATTAATAGCAATAATTATAACAACAATAATATTATTATATGTATTAATAAAAATATTTAAATTTAGATACATTTTTAAATGGATTTGACAGATTTGAAACATATATTATCTAATCTAAAGAAAAATCCGAAAAGAACTTTGTAAAGGTTGAAATTGCTACAAAGTAATTTCAACCATACATATGCTTGAGTACAAATCTGACGTCAGTCCGTCAGTGGAAAACATAACACCAACACCATTACGGACGACACCAGAAATAAACTCACCCTCAACAAAATTCTGTGCACAACCTAGAAAGAATAAGAGTTATTCAAACATTATCAGAATGTAACATCATTACCTGCATTCCATGCGTCAACGAGCCGCGGGCATGACTTGACCTGAAGAAAATAAAAAGAAAAGTAATAAAACTAAAAAAACACAACTTGAAATATGTAAAGAATAAATCAAATGAATTTTAGTTACAAATTATAATATAAGACATACATATGTAATAATAAATTTTGTTTTCATATACAAAATATATTATTTTTATTTTTATTTTATCTTTATAAGATTTTTATTTTCGAATTTATTAGTTTCTTCTCATTAGGATTAGCAGGAAGAAATCTGCTCATTATTAGGCATCCAAGAATGCCGAGACAAAATAAGTTTTGAGACTTTTGTTTAAGCTGTTCGAGCTCAGTTTAAAATCTGAATTTTATTAACAATTTTCCAAACTATTTATACAAAAATGTTTTACAATAATTTACAAATATTTTCCTAATAATTTTAATTGCGGCGGCACTAAAAAGGTTGACCCACGTCAATGCTTAGAAAATATTATGACACATTCAAGTGTGTCATATCGACAAGTGCAGAATAGTAGCACAGAAAAGAAAAGTGTCAAATAGCAATTGCATACTTGCTATGACCAAATATTCTACTTGCATTGCGGTGGTTCTTCCGTGTGCGATCGCATTACATTAGTTAATATAAAATAATTTGTGCATAAGCACTTTCAAAAATACATGACATAATTTATTATTTGTTTTTGTTTACATTTATATTGTTGCGCTATACACAACACCTCTACCCTTTTAAAAAAAAATTTTATTTATACAATAAAGAAAATTTTTTATGATAATTTGAATTTTGAAAACTTGACAATAACAATTTTTATTTCTTAAAAATAATTTTACAAATAAATGTAATAAAAATAATTTTTATTTTCTTATAATATTTATATTGTTTGTAAATTTTTCTTTAATCTATTATTATGAACTATCTTTATTTTATCATTAATTTCTATAGTGGAATTTACACCATTTCTATCAACTATCTTATATGGACCATGATATGGATTCTCATGTTTCCTTCTATTTTCTACTCTTAAATAAACTAAATCTTCTACATTAAATAAATTTTCTGATGCATTAGCATCTTGTTTAATTTTTTGAGATAATTTTTCTTTTATTAATATCTCATTTACTGCTTTATGCGCATACTGTAGTTTTGTTTTTAACTCAGTAACGTAAGAATCATAATTATAAAATTTTCTACCTTCTATTATTTCGTTTGGAAGATTCGCGACTCTACCATATACTAATTCGAAAGGTGAATAATTTGTTACACAATGAGGTGTAATATTATATGAAAATGTGTAGTATGGGATCCAAGTATCCCAATCAAAATTGTTTGTGAACGATAACATATATTCGTTTAATACTCTATGGTTTCTTTCTATAGAACCTAATGTTTCGTGATGATAAGCAGTGGATTTTAAATGTTCTATACCTAATAATTTACATATATCATTTATTAATTCATTGAGGAATTCTGTACCTCTATCTGTTTTTATTTTCTTAACATTACCATATCTAAATATAAATTTTTCTACCATGACTTTTGCTATCTCTTGAGCTTCTTTTGTCTGTATAGGAAATGCGACTACATATTTAGTTAATTCGCATTGTATTGTGAGAATGTATCTGTACCCATTAGATATTCTTAGTGGACCTACAGTGTCCATCTGTATTACTTCAAACGGTGAAGTTGGAGTGTTAGTTATGACAAATTTTTCTTTATGGTGTCTTATTATTTTATTCTTATTACATGATGCACATTTTAAAATATAATCTTTTATCATTTTATTCATTCCTTTCCATACGTATTTCTGTTTTAATTTAGCTATTGTTCTTCTTATTCCGGTGTGACCTCCGTGAATACTTGTATGGTAATTCTTTATTAATTCAACTTGTTCCGATTTATCCACGACATTCCTTGGTGGATTATATAATAATATATTTATAGGTGTTTGCTGACCTTTATTCTTTATTTCTTTTTGCATGCTATTAAATATTTTCATTAATTCTTTTTCATCAATGTATTCGAATACTATATCTTTAGTAGATAATGCTACTTTATTGAGATTATTTTTGTTCAATACTTTTGTGAGCGTATCCAGGACTGATTCTAAAATCAAGTTGGGCTTATTGCTACACTGTACTTTAACAATGTTTTTCTCAATTTTTATAATTGGCAAACTTTTCTTATTCTTTTCTTTATCGAGCTCAAATTTTAATATAGGTAATCTTCTAATATCAGAAATCGAAATACAATTCCACATGTAGAGTTGGCCATTCCCTGAGCAATTTGTACTCTGATTCTGTTTGATTACGTTTTCCTCTTTATTCATTTCATTATTCGTTTTCGTTTTACTTCTGGTCACAATATTAATATTTTTCGGAATCATTTCTTTAAGTGTATCCGAATCCATTCTGATTCTGGATAATGCATCAGTATTTGTATTCATTTTTCCTTGTTTAAAAATTATGTTAAAATCATAATCCATTAGATCTACTCTTATTCTTGTTAACTTTGACGAAGGGTTTTTGTGTGAAAATAGTGATACTAAAGGTCTGTGGTCTGTTACCACTGTAAACTTTCTTCCATATAAATATGGTCTAAAATGGTTAATTCCCCAGTGTATTGCTAAAAGTTCTTTTTCTATAATCGGTTTATTTAACTCGTGTTTATTAAGAGAACGGCTGGCATACGATATTGGTAGATCGTTTCCAATGTCTCCTTGGGATAAAACTGCTCCTAACGCATAATTTGATGCGTCTGTAGTGAGTATAAATTCTTTAGTAAAATCTGGGTACTGTAGTATTGGAGGACTTACTATTGACATTCTTAATTTATCAAATGCTAATTTACAATCTTCGGACCAAATGAATTGTTTATTTTTTTTCAAAAGTTCATTTAATGGTTTTGCAATTTTTGCAAAGTCTTTTACAAATCTTCTATAGTAATTGCAAAATGCTACGAATCGTCTAACTTCATCGGCATTTGCTGGTATTGGGTATTCATTTACTGCTTTACATTTATTTGGATCTGCAGTTACACCTTCTTTAGTGATTAAATGTCCTAAGTAAATTACTTCGGGTTTCACAAAATTGCATTTCTTTGGGTTTAATTTTAAATTGTAGCTTCTTAAGCGTTCAAAAACTTTGATTAGATTGGAGTTGTGATGTTGTAAAGAACAACCAAATATAATGATATCATCTACGTATAAAAATGCACTAGAGTCTAAACCTGAGAGTGCTATTGTAAGCATTCTTTGAAAACTATTGGAGGATATTTTCAAACCGAAAGGTAATCTTTTGAATTGATAATGTCCATTACTAGTGGAAAATGCTGTTAATGGTCTAGAGTCTTTTTCTAATTCTATTTGATGGAACGAACTTGTCATATCCAATGTAGAAAAGTATTTAGCTCTTCCTATCCTATCTAGTACGTCTTCCAATTGTGTAAGTGGAAATTTATCACTAACTAATTTTTTATTGAGTTGTCTGTAGTCTACTACAAGTCTCCATTGTTTTTTATCATCAGTACTATGTTTTGGTACAACTAAAAGTGCAGAGTTATATGGACTTGTGGATGGTTCAATAACATTTGTTTTTAATAAATCTTTTACTTGATTGTTTATTTCCTGTTGTTGAGATTGTGGTAGTCTGTAGTTTTTTATATAAACGGGAGAGTTATCAATTGTTTGTAAATGTTGCTTGTAGAAATTATTGGTCGTTAATTTGTCTCCTTCAATATGGAATATATCTTGAAAATTCTTGCAAATTTCTTCTATGGATTT
>NC_051846.1:110520668-110534433 GCF_002237135.1 Teleopsis dalmanni | reverse complement strand
TCCACTTACGATGTCGCTTGGTCTTGCACATAAACAACAACCTGCTGAGGCTAACAAATCTAGACCAACTCATAATACCAACGCAGAGCCGGCATAATGTTGACGAATCAACAAAAAATTAAGAACTAGGTCATGAGTTAATCGCTCACACCTGTTGCTTAATTTCTTGGTTGACGAATCAACAAAAAGTAAAAATTAGGTCATAAGTAAAGCATTCGCAACTATTGCTTATTAAGCAATTTGTGCGAATTAAGCAATAAGTTATTTTATTTATTGTATGTTTTGCAATTACGGTTGCATTTTATTTTGTATAAAAGAACAAATCAATTTAAATAAAATCAGTTGTTGAAAGTAAATCAACGTCTCACTAATCTTTTATTGTTTCCCCCCACCAGTGGTAAGGGACATAAAGATTGTTAATGAACATTCTTGTTCACGATACATGCGAGTCTTTGCAGTTTGTTGCATTTGAGTATTGCAGCTTTTTGTTGTGCTTTATTCCACCAAACAAGAGCTGCATAGGATACTATGGGTCTGACCATTGTACGGTAGATCCATGAGAGAATTCTGGGACTAAGGCCCCAGGTCCTACCATATGTGTTCCTGCATGTCCACATTACCGTTATGGCTTTGCCAATTACATTATCCAAGTGAGTGTTCCAGTTAAGACGCTTATCTAGGGTGTTTCCTAGATATTTAACTTCGTCGGAACATTCAATAGCCGTATCTTTTATGGATAGGGACCCTAAATTCAGTTTGTACCTTCTGGAAAATGGTACAATTACTGCTTTTTACCGCAAACTATGATTGCCAAGTCATCTGCATAACCTATGGCATGGTAGCCAGATTGTTCCAGTTTGACTAGTAGATCGTCTACTACCAACGTCCATAACAATGGTGAGAGAACCCCACCCTGGGGGCATCCCCGTACGGCACTAATGCTAACGGTGGTATTACCTAACTTGGTAGATATGTTCCTGTCACGTAACATCCTATCTATCCACGTTATTGTATAGGAGTCTATATCTTTCCGGGCCAATGCACTGGATATGGACTCATAAGATCTATTGTCAAAAGCACCTTCTACATCCAGAAATGCACATAAGGCAATTTCTTTAGATTGAAAGGTGCTTTGAATTTTGCTGACCAAGTGATACAGCGCGACCTCCGTAGATTTGCCTTTTGAGTAGGCATATTGTGTGGGGTGGAGAGGAACCGTTTGTCCCATTTTTTCCCGTATGTGCAGATCAATTAGCCTTTCGACAGTTTTCAGTAAGAAGGAAGTAAGACTAATTGGTCTGTAGGACTTTGGCTGGTCCATGGGTTTATTACCCAATTTGGGAATAAAGATCACATTTACACCTCTCCAGGAGTGAGGGATGTAACCCATAATGAAACATGCCCTAAAGAGTTTGATTAATGGGTCTAGAATGATATCAGTACAATTCTGCAATACAGCAGGAAAGATACCGTCGCCACCAGGCGCCTTGAATGGTAGGAATGAGCTGATCGCCCATTTCACCTTGTCCTTGTCAAAGATAACACCAGAAAGTGCGTGTTCCTGACGTGTAGGAGCAGTTACTTCTCTGTTTGATTTTGATGTTGATGCTCCGATTAAAGAGCCAGGGAAGTGTGTTTGCAACAGAAACTCAAGGGTATCTTCACGGACAGTGGTGAAGGATCCATCGGGTTTTTTTAGAAGGCCTACTTCGTTATTTTTGACCTTAGTTAATGCCTTGTGTAGTCTGGCAGCCTCGGGCAGCTTCTCAATACTTTCACAGTGGCTTCGCCAGCTAGTCCGTTTGGACTGTCTAATTGATTTATTGTAGTCAGTGAGTGCAATTTTATATTCTTCCCACCTACCTGAGCGTTTTGCTCTATTGAATAAGCTCCTTACTAATTTGCGCTTATTAGCTAGTTGCGAGTTCCACCAAGGAACCTTACCCAAAATTGTAGCATTGCCTGCAACCGTGCTGTTATGAAAGGAGGTTAGTAATACCTCACCTAAGTGGTTAGCGGCTAACTCTAACTCTTCTACAGTTTGTAAAGGCCTAGCTATGGAAAAGTTTGCGGAACACACTAAGTCCCTATACCTATGCCAATCGGTTTTTCTGGGTCGGTAAACTTTTTCTTGCTGTGCGGATATACCGGGAATTTCAAACCTAATATGTTGATGGTCAGAGAGGGACACTTCGTCCGACACATGCCAATTCCATATAGATTCCTCAATACCTCTGGTGCATAGAGTGAGATTTAGTACTTCTTCTCTAATTGCGTTAATGAATGTGGGTTTATTACCTTTGTTAGCTATATTCAAACTTGCTGATATGATATATTCTAATAGGTACTCACCCCTTTTGTTAATATCGCTGCTCCCCCACACCGTATGGTGAGCATTTGCATCGCAGCCCAAGATTAGCTGCCGCCCAGTGGACCTGCAGAAGCTAATCAGCTGCTGGACTTCCGTTGGTGGAACTGCATTTTCATCACCTGGGAAGTAGGCAGAGGCCACGACAATGTCTGTCACCCCTCCTAATGTTGGAACTTCGCTGCTAGGTCTCTAGAAATAAAGTTATTTAACGGAAGATGTTTTACGTCTCCACCGATTAAGATAGCTGCACGCGGCACTGCTATCGATCGGTCATAAACCAGCTTACCTGATTTAGAGTTAAGACCCCAAATGTGGCCACCGAACACCCACGGCTCTTGAATAAGTCCTAGAGCAATGTTGTTGGTTTAGGCAATTCTGCACAGGGTGGCTGAAGCTCCTTTTGCATGGTGCAGATTTGCCTGGAGCACTTTTAAAGTGATCATTAGGTCTCGTTAAGAGACTTACGGACGAGACTTTCACGTTTGTCTCGTCGAGAACCCTTGTTTCTGGCACCCTTTGATTGCTCCAGTAAACTTTTACTGAGTAAAAGTGGTTTAAAGATAGCGGTCCTAGGTTTACCTGCTACCGTAATCGGGCCCGTGGAGGGCATTGTGGACTTCTTTCCTGAGGTGGGAATCTGAACAGCACGCCCACTAGCAGTGCCAACCGCCTTGCTAGTAGATGGACGTGTGCCTAGTTCCTCTTCCACAGGAATAGTCACCGTTGGGCAACTGTCCGTATGGGATGTTGCCGGAGCCGATATGACTGGATGGTTTTGTCATCCTGAACCACCTTTGGACCTTTATCCATGGGTTGAGAAAGAGCAGGGGTGGTACCCTTAAGCATCAGTCTCAGGTGACCGAACCGGTATGCAATCCTACCTTTTAGTTCGGACAGCGACCTCATGGATTCGTCATCAATGACGAAAACAAGATGCAGCATCTGATCCTGCGTCAGTCTGCGTATCGCTTTCCACCGTTTGGTGGAGAATTTGTTTTGAGAACCAATGGTAGCCAAAACTTTTTCGTTTGACAAAGTCAAACTTTGGGGAAAATAGCCACGAACTACATGAGTTCGTGGGAAATCCTTTTCCTCAACCACGTTAATGGCGAGCCCGCATTTGGCCCCTATGTGACCAGAAAATCGCTTGACCCACTCTGCGGTTTTGGCATCACTGCAGACGATAAGTAGCCACCCCGTTCTGGGCAAACACCCTTCGAACTCCGGCTGCATATCTTCACATTGGTGCTCTATGGCAACATCAATAATCGCCTCCTGGAGACGCGTTATTTGCTCTGTAGAGATCGAAGTGCCAGCTGGATCAGCCGACGTGAAGCCTAAACGTACGCCTTTAACAGCTAGGCTGTACGATGGCTTGGCAAGTCCCACATGGCCTACCTTAGGTTTTTAACGGTGGTCAAACCGGGAGATTGTACCTCCGATCTGCCCCGCTTAATCGCAGTCGAAGACTGCGTGGCGATTTTTAGAGCTTCTGCTCTGCTAAGACCTGATGCCATAGCCGCCTTGAACCTTCTTTTCTCACTTCTTTTGAGGTGAGTGAATTTAGGAGACTCCAAAGTGACCAACTTTGGAGCCAACGACAGTTAGACCGGACTTCTGAGAGACCACACTGTCGTTGTCGGACTCGCAAGAATCAGCAGCTTCGGAATTTGAAGACAATACTTCAATTATTTCCTGCCGTCTTGAGGTCGCGACGAAGATTGACCTGGTACGATCACCGTTTCCGCGAGCGGAGAAAAAGACGGTGGCCCATCCGGATCCATCTTGATGCACACAGTAGCGCTGTCAAGATGGGTGGTGGCTTCCAGCCCAGTGGCCGGCACGTACACGGGTGAGTGTTCCGTAAAGGAATCATTTGGAGATGCCGTTAGAGTGACATCAAGCTCATCAATGTTATTATTTAAATTTTTATCCATGAAAAATGAGTTTAAAATTCGGGAAGAGAGGTCACCCACGACATAGCCCGTTTATCGTGGGAAGTCTAATTTAAAACTGGAGGTCGACAGGTATCCAGAGTTCGCATATTAAAGACCAACTATCCATGGCCATTCATCCCTCGGCATATGCTGTTCCACCTTGGATTTGAGCTTTAATTTAAGACGCTTTTGCTTGCGTCCGCCCGATTACAATTAGCCAGCATCCATAGTTGAGACATGACCATACTATGGATCTGTTTCTAGCCGCCCCCACGTAGAGGATGTAATCACACTACCGACAGTATACAACAGTTACGGCCAATCATTTAATTTTTTTTATTGATTGAAAAACTGATAGAAACCTGAAGTTTGAAAACCAACATTAATTAAAAATAAAAAAAAACTATTTCGAGTGAAATATTGGATGTATTAAATAATTTGTGTGCCCAAAATTAAAAGAAAAGTAAAATAAACTTAAGACAATCACACGGTAGCCAATTAACAGAAGTAAAAAAGTCGTACAATATAATAATTTTGTTGTTTAAAGAACTATTTATACTAAACATTGAGGGCATCATAAAGGACTTCTGAACAAGATTTTGGATGATAGTTTCTGCTGTACTGTTTTTTTTTATTGAACTGTGCTAATAAATATGGAGGTATAAGGATATGTGGATATATGGAAATACGTTCAGCATATCCAGCTGAACGTTCAGCATACCTCCATCCTGCAGAATTGCAGTATAGAGGTATATTGAATAATAACGCCTGAAATAGTCACATCGCTTAAGTTTCTTTTTATACGTCATATTGTTTTTTTTTAATTTTAATCAGTTTTTTTTTATCTCAATTTTTACCTTAAGTTTTTTTTAATTAATTTTTTTTTTTATTACATGCGTTAATTTTTTTTATTAGTAAGTTTTTTTTATAGAAATATAGTTATTATTAGAATGGTTACTTATAATTACATTATATAAAAATAATAATGCTAAAAATTCTAAAGTTACATAAATTGTACCCATTGTAAATTTGCTTGCTAAACACATCAGGTGTTTGACTTTTTTGTAGCTAGATACATCAGCGAATGAAGTGACGTCACTGCTGCGATGCTGGTAAGTGTTCTACCACTAAAGTAATTAAAATATTGGCGGAATAAATATAAACAAAAAACAAGTTGATGTATAGGAAGCTATTTTTTTTCTATTTTTATTAGATTTATCTCTTTTTATATTATTATATATATATATGATTATGTATTAAAATTTGTAAATATGCTATGAATTTTTTTTTCTTTTTCCATTAATATACCAATAACAATTGAGAAAAGTTTATTAAAAATGAAAATTTGTTTTACATATCAGTAAATTGTAATATTTTTTTTTATTATGAATATATATATAAATATATGAAAAATTTTTTTTATTATATAAATAAAGCTTTATTTAAGGTGTAAAAATTTAAAATTCAATTTTTTTTGTTTGTTTTTTTTTTGCTCTTAAACATAAGTGACAGATATAAATTTTTTTATAGAAATAGCCTTATTATTGTTAGATAAATTATGGGCTCTATGGGTATGGACAGGGACATACCACGAGGTATGTGTAAGGTAAAATGTTAATAAACTGATGATACATATAAAACATTTGACAGGAGTGAAAGACAGGTAGGGTTACTGGGAGGGGTAAAAATGTTCTCTATTGGTTTACATAGATTTGGACACATATATATATAGAATTAGTCAATGGCACGATTTTTATTTATTTTTGTTTGATGTCTGTGGTGGTAACTGAATGCCAAGAAATTAATTTAATTTTAATTTTACTTATATTTATATATTTAATTTAACTTATCAATTTATTTTAATAGTAGTTAAATTAAGTAAATCTTATAGCACACCTGTTATTTGCATATATAACCACGTATGCAAATGAGCAATCAAAATCTAGAGAGAAGACATACGATACGCATTGCAAAGAAATGTAATGCTTATCTGGTAATAGACGCATCAAAACGTTGCCTCTGAAAACTACACAAACTGATAAAAGCTTGTCAAACATTGCACCTTCAGGAGCTTCGCTGCCATTTTCCGACTTAGCGAATCCAAAAAATAAAATAAAGATCCAAACAGGCATGGAAGGCTATGTAAAGATGAAACGAAAATTTACTCCTCAAAAAAGCAATTCAAAATGTGGTAAAATAACTAAAGCTATCAAAGATAGTGCATCTACAAGTATTCTTTCTGGCAATAGATTTGTTGAATTAGCTGAAACTACAAAGGAAGCTAATCAGCTTATTACCAAAAATTTTAAACCGCCTCCAATCTACCTGCGTGAACGCAGCTCAAATAACCTAGTTACAATCCTTGCACGTTTGATTGGAAATAATACGTTTCATATTGTTCCTATAAGTAGGGGCAATATAAACGAAATCAAAATCCAAATCGACACTGAAAACAATTTTAGGGTCATAACCAAATATTTCGAAGACAAAATAAATAACTACACATACCAACTCTCCTGGGCAGCCAACATATTGGCCTGCTGATAACAATAAAATAACAGACCTAATAGACTTCGCCGTGACCAAAGGCATAAGTAGAAATTTTATCTCAACATACTCAAACTGCGATTTATGTTCTGACCATTCTCCAGTTACATTTTGCTTACTTGATGATCCTCAGTTATATGACTGATCCGATAGCCTTACAAGTCCTACAACTGATTAGCCCAAATATAAAAAGTACATTAATTCACACAAACACACAAATTACAAGATAAAGTGTAAGTCTAATATTGAAGACGCGACCTCGGTTTTAAACTCAATTCTGATTTCAGAAGCAGAAAACTCCACCTAAAAGGCAATAAAATTTACAGAATTTAAATTTAGAGAATTTAATTTTACAAAAATGTAGATTAAGGCGTGAATGGCAAAAATCTAGGTCCCCTTTAGCGAAAAACTTATTTAAGGAAGCCCAAAGGAGACTTAGATCTGCATTAAGCAAGGAAGTCAAAGACAGACAATATAATTATATTCAAAACCTATGTCCAAATGGCAAAAACCATTCATCCTTGTAGAATGCTAGCAAAAGTATAAATTCCCCCATAGAATCCGATTCTCCAATAAGAAACTTTCTCGGAAACTGGGCGCGAAGTGATGAAGAAAAATCTAACGTTTTTGCTGATTACCTAAAAAAGGTGTTCCAATCAAATCCTGCAACAGGACATTATGACTTTCACACTGAAAATCTACATGCACCATCTATTGACATGAGTGATATTCAATGAACTTGTTCAAATAAACACAAACAAGTTAGATTGCAAAAGGGCACCGGGATATGATAATATCTCACCCATCATGATAAAAAACCTTTCCCTTTTGGCTATAAATTTTATCACAAGACTTTTTAATGCCATTAATAAATTTGGCTTTTACCCAACCAAGTGGAAAACACCCATGATTATTATGATTCATAAATCAGGTAAAGATCCCACGCTTGCCTCTTCATACAGGCCAATAAACTTACTATCATGCCTTTCTAAACTCTTTGAAAGAGCACTGCTTTTAAAGCTGAAACCATTCGTTCACGGTCAAAACCTAATACCCTCGCACCAGTTTGGTTTTTGGGGAAAAACATGGAACTGTTAAGCAAGTAAATCGTATAACGAACGAAATAAGACATGCATTTGAACTCAGAGAATATTGTTCCGCGGTATTTCTCGATGTTAAACAAGCCTTTGAAAAAGTATGGTATAATGGGCTCCTATACCTATAAGATACGCTGTTCATTACATTCAAATGTCTACTCAGGTTTAGAATCGTATCAGCATAACAGAAATTTTAAAGTTAAATGTAAATCATATACTTCTAATAATTTCCCAATAGAAGCTGGTGTTCCACAAGGAAGTGTTCTTGGCACAACAAGTAGTTCAGTCGTCACCACAACGTTTTTTGATAATACAAACGATTTTTTGGTAATTTTATATCGAAACAAAAACGTTGTGTTAGCTTCAAACCAGCTTCAATCTGTATCGCGAAATTGGTCAAATCGTTAAGCGGTCACATTATTTTATCCAAAGAGTAGTGAACAAAGACAAGTAAACAGGATTATTGACCTCGAAGTTGGGATCTGAGCGTCTATCCAATGTGTCAACAAGAGAAACCCGCAGCATTATTAATTCAGTAAAAGATAATCCTCGTCTAACTGAACTTCTGTTATTGAAATATGTTGACCAGACATTCCAGAAGCAAATTCACGTGGATACTGTACACAAAATATTAAAAAAATACCACTACCATGGCCGGTTTGCACAAAGCAAGCCTCTTATTTCCAAAGATATTAGAATGAAACGTTTAGCATTCGCAAGGGAGTATTTAAATAAGTCTCCAGAAATGAATAATTTTTTTAGACGAAAGCTAATTTTGTCTCTTTAGCATCAAAGGTCAAACGATTATATGGCGAATCCAGGGTACTGACTTTAATAATGAAGATTTGTATCCAACAATAAAACTCGGTAGTGGAGGAGTAATAGTGGGGGGGTGTATGGCGAGTAATAGAGTGAGAAAAATGGAATTCATTGAGTCGATAATGAATAAAGATGATCATTTAAATATTTTAAAATGCAATTTAAAGAGCAGTGCCAAGAAGTTGGGGTTACAGAATAATTACTTACTTCAACAAGATAACGACACAAAGCACACGGCAGAAGTTGTAAAGCTTTGGTTACTTTAAAATGTGCCCAAGCAAATCAAAACGTCATCATAATTGCCATATTTGAATCCTATAAAACATTTATAGGATTTACTGGAGCGTCGGGTACAGGAATACAATATAACCTCCAAAGAAATGCTGAAGAACATGAGCGACGCGGAATGGGTAAAATAAGCAACGATGAGACTGTGAAGCTGGTCAATTCGATACCAAAACGACTTATGGAAGTCATAAAAAGGAAAAGTTATCCAACAAGTTACTAAAAACATAAAATCTTTTAAAAAATAATATATTTTGACACTTTTTAAACTCTTGCACGCAGAGTTTCTGCCACCGATAGCGCTGATTTTTTACATTTTTAATTATTATAATTTTTCTACTAATCTGTTAGAAATAATTTTTAGCTTAAAATGAAGATAACAAATAAAAGTACTAATAAAAAATAAAATTAATTTAAAAAATTTATTTATTTAATAATTTTTTATATGTTGAAACAAAATTTACTTTCTGTATGCAGAGTTTTTCTCCTAAGTGTATATAGATGTAGCCCAAGCGTTTACACCTTCGAGCGACTATGTAAAATATTTAGGGATACATCTAGATAGACGTTTAACCTGGAACAAACATATAGAGGCTAAAAAGACACAAATAAAAATAAAATTAAGTTCATTGCTTTGGCTTATGGGCACGTCATCTAAGCTACTACTTGAATACAAAATTCTGCTATACAAGTCGATAATAAAACCTATATGGAGTTACGGAATTCAACTGTGGAGAAAAGCGATGCCATCAAATATTAAAAAACTGCAAATTACTTTTAGTTTTTAATTTTATTTTAATTCTAATTTCAATTTTAATTTTAATTTTCAATCTCATCTTATTATAAATAATTCAACATCTCAATAGTTTTTTCCAAAGCAATGGCTTAGGGCAAAATAAAATTTAGTTTCAAGATTTTATCCATTTATTGTTAGTTTCGTTTTTAAAAAGATTCAATAAATAATTTATAAATTGAAAAAAAAAAATATGTTTTAAGAATTAAAATAAGAAAATGTTAAATCTTTGAAGGATATTTTATCGCCGATATGATTTGGCGTTCCTTCTTTTAACATATATTTTTACTTTAAATAAAAGAAGTTTTATTTTAGTTGAGAACTTGGTGCGCTTCTTATGAGTGCATTTCTAGTTCTGATTTTTATTTTAATCTTTACTTTCGACTTAACCTAGGTACATAACGACGAAGCGTATGTACTTTCTTATTTACTAAATATTTTATAATTATATATGTATTTTTATTTATGAACAAAACGGCGTAGCGTAAGTACTTTACTATTTAATAATTTATTGCTAAGTAAGCATCTTCGATTCCACTTGTATCGAGTACGCTTACTGTTGATGTTGTTGTATATGCGGTCAATGCCTGGCAAGCATATGGTTATATCGAAGGCAAAGTGTCGCCGATATGTGTGGTGTCAAATTCCTTGTGTGGAATTATGCATTTGTTTGTAAACAATGCAATGCGCTTGGAAACAATTAGTGTATTTTTATATACACTGCGCATTTAAATATAGAACCACTTATTATTATATTAATTGTATGCATTGCCAATATAACTAACGCATAAACATTACACTTCCTTTTTGGGAAAGAATAATGCCATAACGGGATCATTTTTACTTTCTTATAAATAAAGTTTTAATTTTTAATGATTAGGTAAATTATTTAATTTAGACTTACCTAAAAGTGTTTTGGCTCTAGTGTGCGCTATTTCTAATCTATATTTAATTTCTTTACTATAGTCATCTATATTATATAATGGACTTACGTTACTAATTGTATTGAATTTATTGAAACCTTTAGGAATTTTTCCAAAAATAAGCTCGTATGGACAATATCCATGCACCACTGATGGTGTTGTATTGAAACAATATGTGAAGTATTTCAACCATATATCCCAGTCGTTTTTATCGACTGATATGTATGAACGTACATATTCATTAAATGTTCGGTGACTGCGTTCTACAGTTCCGAGTGTTTGATGGTGATGAGCTGTTGATGTTATATTTTTGATTTTTAAGTATTTGCATATATTCGTTATTAAAGAATTTTTGTACTCTGTACCCATGTCCGTAATGAACGTCTTCATTGGACCGTACAAAAGTATAAAATTTTCAAAAATTGCTTTGGCTACAGTATTTGCACTTTTATTTGGTATTGGTATAGTTACTAAGTATTTTGTTAAATCACATATAAGTGTGACAGCATATTCATTGCCATTCTCAGTTTTAGGTAATGGACCAATGGTATCTACCAATACTGTGTCAAAAGAGCCTATTGGCATATCGGTTATTGTCATTGGTATTTTTGTATGATTATTAATTTTAGATTTTTGACATTTCTGACATGATTTGACATATCTTGATATATCTTTGGTCATGTAGAAATGTCTTTTAATTTTTTGTAACGTTTTTGTTATTCCGCAGTGTCCACCTTCCACTGGGTCATCATGGTAATTTTTTAAAGTTTTTCTTATTTCTTCCTCTTTAACCAGTTTGGTCACCTTTGGCAGTAGCGCTACTGTTAAATTTTTCAATAATTTATTGCCCTTGGCCTTAAATTCATTTATTGAGACAAATTCGAAAATTTTCTCACTAGGTGCCATTTGTACTTTGTTGATGCGATGTTTGCAGGTTAATTTCTCTAACCTTGAGAATAATTGTCCTAAGTCAATTTTCTCATTGACAAACAGATTGTGGCAGCACCAGCCAAACATGTGCACGTTCGCAGCACCAGACAAACATGTGCATGCTTGAACATATGAACGACACGAAACACGGACACGCAATGAATGCATATATAGAGCAACAGCACTTGTGCACGAGTCAGTCGTTCGTTACATACGGCGTGGAATATACTAAACTGGTGACCCCGACGTGATCAGTTCTTTTCAGAAATGTTCACTAATTAAGAGTATATTTCATCAGCACACAAAAAGTTCTTTTCAGAACTTAAAAATATATTGCATCAATACATAAAAAGTTCTTTTCAGAACTTAAAAATATATTGCATCAGCACACAAAAAGTTCTTTTCAGAAATCGGCGAGCAGAGTTCCGGCTTAGTGGCAGTGCGAAACTAAGGAAAAAATGTCGATGCAAGATGAGAATGCAGCATCGCTCAGACAGCAGCGCGAAGACTTGCCACCAATGGTGAATCGCGTTTCGGTGAAGGTGCAGTTCGCGGTGGCAGGTGTGTGCAACGACATGACGAGATTCAACACCGTAGTGGCTGCCATAGAGTCCAGCATCGTAGCCGACGTGGCTGACGCAATGCTTCATCCGCCAGCAGCAAACAGGTACGAGAACCTAAAAAAACAAATAATCGAATAGTATGGTGAATCAGAACAGCGCAAAATTCAGCGGCTGTTATCAGACGTACAGCTTGGCGATCGTCGGCCTACTCAATTGCTAAACGAACTGACGACATTGGCGAAGGATAAGGTGAGCGACGAATTCTTGAAAACACTCTGGCTCCAGCGTTTGCCTCCACAAGTTGTAAGGACGGAAATTTTGACACCAAATTTCCGCCTACATAAAAAAACTAGGCACTGAATTAACAAAGAGGAAAATTGAAATTTTTGGTTAATTTAATTTATTTTGATAATTTTATTTTATATAACAAAAAAATTATTTTTTATTGACGATTTAAAGCGCGTGTTAGAATAACAAACTGTCAAAACAAAACACGACGAAAACAAAGTCAAAAGCACAGCGGCTTCACGACAAAGATCATAAACACAGCGGTTACACTGCTCAACCCAGTGGGTAAACGAACGGGAAAATTTAAATACGCTAGAAGAAAGCTCCCACGTATAGGTATTTAAGACAGCGAAATTATGAAGCAGGGGCGAGTCGATGAACATTCGTCAAGGTGGTATTACGCCGAAACAAAAATTATAATAATAAATTATATGTCTATGAAACATATATCAGAAATATATAAGTCCTGCGTTGGTATTACGACAACGGCCATAAATTATATGTCTATGAAACAACCTACGTCCCAGAAAAAAATAAATTCATTGTAATGACTCTGGACGACGGCTGAGGATACCCCAGCAAAAACTAAATATTTTTGAACGTCACCAAAAAGTGTCGTTACAATTGGCGCCCGAGCAGGGACAAGAGTTTTGAAAAAAAAAGAACGCACTAGGAACATAAAGAACGTTTCAGGAAAAAATCATTAGACTACACACAAAGTCGCTTAAACCACTAAACACAGGAACAGAGAAATCGGAAGCCACGAAAATGTACCTAAGGCCTAAAATTGCGAATCGTTGAATGAGGAACAGTGAAAGAGTTCGTTCTTCAAACAGAGCAGTGCGTCACCCCAAGAGAAGGTCTTGATCAAAGTCACGCGAGGAATTAACATACAATGCCATCATATATTGAAACCATTGAACAAATAACTGAGTGGTCAGTACGTTATGACGGCGAAGGAGATCCATTAGGCTTCGTGAGAAGGATAGAAGAGCTATCAGACATCTATGACATCGACATAAATGTAGTCCCAAGGACGATGCCCATACTCCTTGAAAATAGGGCACTGATGTGGCACCGCAACAACAATAAGCGTTGGAACCTCTGGTCAAGCTTCAAGGCAGACTTTTTAGAATTTTTCCTTCCACATGAGTATTTCAAAAGATTATAAGAACTTCGGACAGAGCAAGTTAAAACAAGTCGAAGTCCGGT
>NC_051846.1:110450671-110520568 GCF_002237135.1 Teleopsis dalmanni | reverse complement strand
AAACTACTCTTAACGAGATAGTTAAAATGCAAAGCCAATTAATGCAAATGTTTTTGTCTAAATAATGAGTACTTTAAAAATTTGTACATGGTACACGGCTTAAGCCAACATAAACTTAAACTCACAAATTTTATGTCTCGAGAAAATGTGGATGTAATGCTTTGCTCAGAAAAACATCTAATAAACAAAAATTTCTTTTCTATTCCTGGTTATTTATTCTATAAAACCAATCACCCAGATAGCAAAGCACATGGTGGTACAGGTATTTTGATGCTCATAATTATATGCACTCCACATCAATATGCATTAAGCACAAAGAAAAAATTTATTGTTATCGGCAGTTTACCCAATTTACGGATTACTTCTTATCTCTAGGTGAAAGATTTCTTGCAGCAGACGACTACAACGCGAAGCACACGTATCTCTAAACGTAATCTCTCCTGGGCAGCCAACATATTGGCCTGCTGATAACAATAAAATAACAGACCTAATAGACTTCGCCGTGACCAAAGGCATAAGTAGAAATTTTATCTCAACATACTCAAACTGCGATTTATGTTCTGACCATTCTCCAGTTACATTTTGCTTACTTGATGATCCTCAGTTATATGACTGATCCGATAGCCTTACAAGTCCTACAACTGATTAGCCCAAATATAAAAAGTACATTAATTCACATATACACACAAATTACAAGATAAAGTGTAAGTCTAATATTGAAGACGCAACCTCGGTTTTAAACTCAATTCTGATTTCAGAAGCAGAAAACTCCACCTAAAAGGCAATAAAATTTACAGAATTTAAATTTAGAGAATTTAATTTTACAAAAATGTAGATTAAGGCGTGAATGGCAAAAATCTAGGTCCCCTTTAGCGAAAAACTTATTTAAGGAAGCCCAAAGGAGACTTAGATCTGCATTAAGCAAGGAAGTCAAAGACAGACAATATAATTATATTCAAAACCTATGTCCAAATGGCAAAAACCATTCATCCTTGTAGAATGCTAGCAAAAGTATAAATTCCCCCATAGAATCCGATTCTCCAATAAGAAACTTTCTCGGAAACTGGGCGCGAAGTGATGAAGAAAAATCTAACGTTTTTGCTGATTACCTAAAAAAGGTGTTCCAACCAAATCCTGCAACAGGACATTATGACTTTCACACTTAAAATCTACATGCACCATCTGTTGACATGAGTGATATTCAATGAACTTGTTCAAATAATCACAAACAAGTTAGATTGCAAAAGGGCACCGGGATATGATAATATCTCACCCATCATGATAAAAAACCTTCCCCTTTTGGCTATAAATTTTATCACAAGACTTTTTAATGCCATTATTAAATTTGGCTTTTACCCAACAGAGTGGAAATCATCAATGATTACTATGATTCATAAATCAGGTAAAGATCCCACGCTTGCCTCTTCATACAGGCCAATAAGCTTACTACCATGCCTTTCTAAACTCTTTGAAAGAGCACTGCTTTTAAAGCTAAAACCGTTCCTTGACGTTCAAAACTTAATACCCTCCCACCAGTTTAGTTTTAGGGAAAAACATGGAACTATTGAGCAAGTGAATCGTATAACGAAGGAAATAAGACACGCATTTGAGCTCAAAGAATATTGTCCCGCGGTATTTTTCGATGTTAAACAAGCATTTGATAAAGTATGGCATAATGGGTGCATATATAAGATACGCTGTTCATTACCTGCAAATGTCCACTTAGTTCTAGAATCGGATCTGCATAACAGAAGCTTTAAAGTGAAATGTAAATCATATACTTCTACTAATTTCCCAAAAAGCTGGTGTTCCACAAGAAAGTGTTCTTGGTCCTATCTTGTATGTACTTTACACATCTGATATCTCAATAAGTAGTTCAGTTATCACCACAAGGTTTGCCGATGATACAGCAATTTTATGCCATTAGTCGAAAATGACTCATTTTGAATGAGCCATTTGAAAGTGTTTACATTCGTTGTATTTTTCATTTGTTCTCATTTTAAACAGCTGATTTTTGCCTGTTGATTTGATTTTTGGCCTGTACCAAAAAAATGTTGCATGAAGGTTAAATATGCCTTTAAACCTTACAATAGCTGCGTTTCAGCAAACATGATCCGCTCAATTTTACATGCAAAACAAAAACAATGGGGTGAACCAGCAATTGATCTGGTTCATTTTCTGGTTCAATTTGGAATGTATGTAAAAGATAAAAGTGGAACGCATTTTAATGCAAATGAGGTTGGCAATGCGATGCAACGGTGCAGTAAAATTGTAAACAAATCTACATTTATATTTATTTATTATTGATTTTATTTATTTATTATTTATTTTATGTACTTATTTATTTAATATATCGTTATTATTTACTTCTTTGTTTAAAGTAATATTTTAACTATTACTATAATTAAAATTATTACTTTATTTATTTACGTTTTATTATTATTGAAAAAGTGTTGTTTGATAATTTATTAAAATCAATTAATTTGAAATGAATATATATAAATTAAGTTGAATACATTTATTTAATTAAAACAGAACAATACATAAGGAACCAGGCTCTCCAACATAAACGTTTATAAAAAAATCATTTTCTTCGCAAACTGCCTGCAAGATTAAGCCAAAGTCATGCTTTCTTTTGAAATAAGCCTATTTGCCATGGTGTGGTGCATTTATATTTACATGGGTACTGTCTATGCAACCAATTACGAACGGGAATTTTTTCGAAATTTCCACTTTTGCATTATTAGCAAGTGCGTATTTTATAAGTTAGTGTCCAATTGATATACGCTTAACACTAGTTCTTTTAATTATTCTCCATACAGAAGCTCTTGGTATGCCAAAACAAATACCAAATTCGCAAAAAGTATTCATATTTGCCATATACCACAAAAATATATAAAATTCCTTCATTGCTCTCGTCCGATTGTGATCATCACGGTTATTTTGCATTCGCTTATTGGAATTTATTAACAAATCTATTAAAAAATTAAACATAATTAATATATAGCAATTGTATTTTTTATGCGCAAATACCAATCAAATAATCTTTAACGGAAAAATTATTGATCGTTTCCACAAAACTTCCACTATATCCATACTGATGCACTTCATCCCTTGAGCATAATATGTTACACTTGAACTAGTATTTAAAAAGGGAATGGAAGAGTCAGTTTCGCTCGAAGATTCTTATGAAATCTGCAATTTTCATTTATTTACTATAGAATAAAACTTAAGTTTTAAACTAAATACTAAATAAAAACTTACATTTCATACTTCAGACAGTTCAACAGATTTTTTTTATTTTCAATTTTTTAGATTTTTTGTATTCAAAATTTTCTCACTTATTTTTTTAGCGCCAAAATTATTCACATAAATCAAAAAATTTTGTGCACAAACCCAACTGGCATATTTCATGCGTTGCCAATTATTTTCAAATGTGATCCGTATCCTTTCAGCAAAGATGATCCAGATCATTGAGCGGATCATGATTGCTGAAACGCAGCTAATATAAACTTAAAACATATTTTTAACTTCGATTAATTACTTTTTGGGAAGTTGAAGTTCTAAAAAGAGGTGTATCGTTTTCATGAAAATGCAACCACCAAACATTTGTTTACCTTTTTTTGTAAATATGTCAAAAACAGCTTTTTCAAACTGTTAAAATGCCATGAAGAGCTTTTATTTGGGGTATGTTTAAAGTATTCCTTTGCATTTGGAACGCATTCGAAAATCGTTGGGACGCATTCATACAGAATGTGATGGAATGGCTCATTCGCGCTTGAAATTTTGTATGCAAGAATGAGCCATTCGCTTCTCATTTTCTATTTTTGACCAAAATTCGCCATTTATTTCGGGTTGAGAAATGGTTGTTAAAATGGCGAATTAAAATGTAGACTGTAAGGATGGAAATTTACCATAAACTTACCATAAACCCACCCCCGCATGCACGTAACTGCACCAAATGAATAAAACTAAGATTACATTGAAAATGCAAGGAATATAAAATATATTTAAACAAATAAATAATACACTTAACTTATTTATTATTTGTATTAATACTTTTAATATTTGTAATATTTATTTAAATCTTAATTAATAAATATAAATATTAAACACCGGCACTACTGACACTGAGTAAAGGAAAGCACATTTCAAATATATAAACAGAACAAGAAATGTCAAAAGAGCTTTTATGCAAAGAACTTTGTGCAAAAATTGATGCGCGTCAAATTATTAAAAGAACTGCGGCGAAAGCGAAAAACAGGAACGTTGTCAAAAATGCAAACCAGCTGAAGCAATGTATGCGCTACAGGAAAAGCTTCGGTCGATTTAGTATAAATAAGTGTACGTATTAGAAGAAAAATGAATTATTGGAAAACTCTCGAAGGCAGTCATACGTCTTTGCGAAAACAAGGAATTAGAAATTTGTAGCTTTGTATGAACGTCAAGGTAGTTCATACGTCTTGACTAGTAGCTTTATATAAACGTCAAAGTAGTTCATACGTCTTGACTAGTAGTTTTGTATAAACGTCAAGGTGGTTCATACGACTTGACTGGTAGCTTTGTATAAACGTCAAGGTAGTTGATACGTCTTGACTAGTAGTGAGTAATAAGTCAAGTAGCTTATACATCTAGACTAATAGGTTGATGTTCTGTAATCCGAAATAAAATTCCAAGTTTGAATTCCAAGTAGAGCGATATCTGTCTGGAAGTACTATACAACGTCGAGATCATTTAGCCAAACCCCGAAAGTTTCCATAGGAGGCCAACACAATTCATCATAATATTTACATTGTAACATTTCTTTTTCTTTCTTTTTTTTGAATTATAATTCTAAATAAATCAGTAATCACATATACTAAATAGTCTTTGATTTGGAAAAAAATAAGTTATATTGCAACGACACCTGGACGACGGCTGAGTATACCTCAGCATCATCAGCGACAAAAAGCATGTAATTTTTATCTTAAATTGGAGTACATCTCCAACAATTTTACTAAATAAGTGCTTAGGTATTCACGTAGACAGACAACTAATTCGGCGCAAGCATATTGAAGCCAAAAAATACAAATGAAGCTTATTAATAAAAGATCCTCTCTGTGCCTAGAGTATAAAGTACTCTTGTATAACAGCATCATAAAACCAATATGGTCTTATGGTATCCAGCTATTCGGTAATGCTAGTGCTTCAAATATTGAAATTATCCAAAGAGCTCAGTCAAAAATACTGAGTACAATCGCTAGAGCCCCATGGTATATTAGGAATGAAAGTATTCACCGAGATCTACAAATTCCATTAGTTAAAACCGAATTTGACAATATAAGAAAAAAATACAATAAAAGGCTGACAGAACATGTTAACATGTTAACAAAGAATCTCGCGCCGTTACTTCTCGCCTAAATTAAGCTGATCGTCCAGCTATTCAAGTAAAAACTCCACTCTTCTTTTTAGTAATCTGATAAAGCTTAATTGCATACTTAATAAACAACCTAACATCTACTCCAATAAAATTTAACCCATTGATTTAAATGAGGTTCGTGAACTTTATTACCTATATTATTATGTAATAATTGACAAGATCTTAAAACTTATTGTTGGTGTCCTTGTAAGATAAAATACAATAAATAAATGTGCTTCGAGCTTCACTTACGTCACTACCTTGTAAAAGGATTTATAGAAACTAAAATCTTTTATAAGTTGATTTTGAGTTTATCCCAGCACGCTGTGATTATTCCATTTGAGGGGAAAATGATCAATGGAGACCATGAAATATGTGGTCTTTGTGGGTTTCTTTGCCAAATTTTTGTGCTTGTAAAGTTACTTTTAATTTTTAATATTACTTTCTTTTACGTATTACATATTTTAATTCTTAGTTAATATGAATATGCTATTCCGATGAACTAAGCAATATATTTCGACAATTAAAATATGACTGTGACTCGTTTATATCAATCGTTCGAGTTGAACTCGAACAATTTCTTGCGAGAATGTTCTCACTTCTGTCGAGATTGCGTTCATGTAGCATGAAAAACTCACCATGCGAGAACGTTATGGTGTGATGGGAGGAACTGATGAAAATAAAACGTTAATATCAAATTTTAACTGAAAAACTATATTTAAATTTGTTTAAATTTGTTTTTATTATGATTGTTGTATTTAAAATAATTTAAATACTAAATATAGTACAAAATATGTACTGAGTATATATGTGAGTGTAAAAAATTCACCCCACTTACATAAACACTTTGAGTGACTAATTGACAAAAGTGAAAAAATCGATGGAGAAACGAAGTGAGAAAGTTACATGAACGAGCGTGTGGTCATATTTGTTCGTGGAACTGTATAGTTACATTTTTAAACATAGAAACAATTTTCTCTTAGTCTTGTACTCCTTGACAACATAATCAGTATATATGACAGAAACATATTTTTCCAATAGGTGTAAACTCATTTCATATTTTATGGATTGATAGTTTAATATCGATATCGTCGGCATTCGTACAAAGTAGTGCTTCAAATTTGGAGAGGTTTGTTGCCGAGTTTTAATTTGACGAAATTTTATGCATTTGTACATTTAAAAGAAATAGAAAGAAGTTTGAAATTAATACTAAATTGCTGTTTATATACTGTCCAGATTTTAACAAAGTAAGTATATAGGTTTTAAAAAGCACGTTGTGTGTTACATAAGAAATAAGTTAGCTTGATTTACTAGAATGTTCTTAAATAAGTGTACATAATAAATTTATTAATTATCCTGAAAACTTATTGAAATGTAAACGTACTTATAACTGATAGAAAAGAATAAATTTGAAATAAAATTTCCATAACTTACTTTTTGAAACACATGGTTCGCATACATGTGTTTCCTAATTGAGAATTTTATATCTAATCATACACATATTGGAAGTATTCAATAATAAGAAGTAATTTTTAATTTTATTTTGTAGATGTTCCGTTTACCGCTATCGTGTAGTCGCTTACTAATTAGCCGTCAATTAGGAGTACGCCAGTTCGCAAAAGATGTGAGATTTGGTCCAGAAGTTCGTGCACTAATGTTGCAAGGAGTAGATGTTCTTGCCGATGCAGTTGCTGTTACCATGGGACCGAAGGGACGCAATGTTATCATCGAACAGTCTTGGGGATCTCCGAAAATTACTAAAGATGGTGTTACTGTTGCTAAGTCTATTGAATTAAAAGATAAGTTTCAAAATATTGGTGCTAAACTAGTTCAAGACGTGGCTAATAACACTAATGAGGAAGCGGGTGATGGAACTACTACTGCTACTGTATTAGCAAGAGCAATTGCTAAAGAGGGATTCGAAAAAATATCTAAAGGTGCCAATCCTGTAGAAATTCGTCGTGGTGTTATGCTCGCTGTTGATACTGTGAAAGAAAATTTGAAAGCTATGTCTCGACCAGTTAGTACGCCTGAAGAAATAGCTCAAGTTGCCACAATTTCAGCTAATGGCGATAAAGCTGTAGGAACACTCATAAGCGAGGCTATGAAGAAAGTTGGGCGTGATGGCGTAATTACTGTAAAAGACGGAAAGACATTAATTGATGAATTAGAAGTTATTGAAGGAATGAAGTTTGATAGGGGATACATATCTCCCTACTTTATAAATTCCACAAAAGGTGCCAAAGTTGAGTTCCAGGATGCACTAGTTTTGTTATCTGAAAAAAAAATCTCTTCTGTACAAAGCATTATTCCTGCTTTGGAATTAGCAAATCAACAGCGCAAACCGTTAGTTATTATTGCTGAAGATATTGATGGCGAAGCATTAAGCACCTTAGTTGTTAATCGCTTAAAAATTGGATTGCAAGTAGCTGCAGTGAAGGCTCCCGGATTTGGTGATAACAGGAAGTCCACTCTGATGGATATGGCAATTGCTTCAGGTGGTATCGTTTTTGGAGATGAAGCCAATTTAACCAAGTTAGAAGATGTACTAATAAACGATTTGGGTAAAGTAGGAGAAGTAGTTATAACAAAAGATGATACGTTGCTACTGAAAGGAAAAGGCAGCAAAGATGAAGTTCAACGTCGTATTGATCAAATTAAAGATCAAATTAGTGAAACTACTTCAGAATATGAAAAAGAAAAATTGCAAGAACGTTTGGCTCGTTTGGCATCAGGTGTTGCATTATTACGTGTCGGTGGGTCTAGTGAAGTAGAAGTTAATGAAAAAAAAGATCGCGTAAACGATGCTTTGAATGCTACCCGTGCAGCTGTCGAAGAAGGTATTGTGCCTGGAGGTGGCACCGCGCTATTGAGATGCATTCCAAATCTAGATAATCTAAAAGGACAAAACGATGATCAGGTAAATAAATTGTAAAAGATTTAAAAGAATAATTTTCAACATTTTTTTTAAAAGAATATGGGAGTAGAGATTGTCCGTCGCGCTCTCCGCATGCCTTGCATGACAATTGCTAAAAATGCTGGAGTGGATGGCGCAATGGTTGTTGCAAAGGTTGAAATAGGAAAAGGAGACTTTGGTTACGATGCTTTAAAGGGTGAATATGGAAACTTGATAGAGAAAGGAATAATTGACCCCACAAAGGTTCGTTGTTGTTGATTTATTTAAAGACAATCATATAAATATAAAACAATTACAGGTTGTGCGCACAGCCATTACTGATGCGTCTGGTGTAGCGTCGCTTCTTACTACAGCGGAAGCCGTTGTGACAGAAGTTCCAAAGGAGGACTCATCCCCTGGAATGCCAAATCTTGGTGGTATGGGTGGTATGGGCGGTATGGGAGGCATGATGTAATCACATATTTTTCCTTTTAATATTTTTTACATGTTGTATATGTAAATTTAATTAAAAATAGCTTTAATTTCAAATATAAATTCAATTTATTTAGAATGAATACGAATTTAATTTACTACTGATTATGCTTAAATAAGATATAGACTACAAACGTATTTACTTCCTGAATAAGTTTAGTTTGATTGAGCCATTAACTCGGTCGCAACAACTTCAGCGTCTGAAATGGCTGACCTCAAATTGATTTTTGCTTTCTTCACAACTTTGGCATCGCTTTGGTTGGATAGTCTAATAAACTTTTCCTTCATATTAAAACCACTAGCACTTTGCTTATTAGTGAGTAGCCGTGGTAACTCTATTACGTCATCATCACTGCTGTCGTTCATCTCAGATTCATCTTTATCACGCTTTTTATTTTTCGACTTTACTCGTTTTTCTCTGTGCCTTTGTTTAACTATTGTTTTAAAACGTTCCTTATCTTTTTTATCTTCCTCATTTATCAACAATTTAACTGCTTCAATATCTATTCCACTGTTTACACTCCCTAGCCAGTTATTCTCTTGTTCAAGTGAATCGTCTGCATCCATCACTTCTGTATCAAAATATTGCTTCACATTAAGTTGTGATTTTTTTTTGACAAGTTTCTTTGCTAGGGAAACTTTAGTTAACAATTTATCATTTTTTTGCGGTAATACAAAAGAATTATCATTAGTTGTGTTATCAGAATAGATATCATGATTAACGCGTTTTACTTTTAGGATATCGTCATCAGACGAATCATTTGAATGCAAAATATCAGATATACTTCTATTTTTGTTTTCAATATTAATTCCAGGCTTCTTTCTAAAGTAACGTTCAAGGAAACGTACTCTAGGCGCGTTCACAAGGCCCAATGATTTTGCAAAAGCATCTAAATCTAATTCTCGAACTCTAAAAATCCTTATATTACTCATAAAACAAATAGACTTTACGTACGCAATAAAGGCCCGTTGCGCTGATTGCTTCAGTTCTATATTTTGCGCCAAGAATGCTTCAATTTTTATACGTAAGGATAACAATTTGTTTGGATCAATGTGGACTTTTCGTATTTTAATATTTCTATTGTTTAATTCTTCGACCATAGCATTTTCTTCAGATGGCAGAAGTACTAAAAGACTTTCACCACGTGCTTTATTCCGTGCTGAGCGTCCTGCTCTATGGATATATTGTGTAACACCATCAGGACAATCAAGCTGCATGACCCAGTTTACAGCTGGAAAATCCAAGCCCCGTGAGGCAATGTCGGTAGCAAATAATACAACACTTGATTTTCTTACAAAATCATTGTATATATTAAGGCGTCGATCTTGATTAAGAGTTCCATAAAGGGCGAGTAGTGATATACCCGGTCTCATTTTTGAGAATATCTGATAAATAAATTTCACTTGTTTACAACTTGAAAGAAAAACAATAATTTTTTGATTCAAATGATTTTTGACAAATGACCAAAGCATATTAATTTTCTCTTGAAGAGGTACAACCACATAACTCTGTTGTAAAAGATCAGGAACAACTGTTCTACAAACAATATCATTGCCAATTTCTACAGCGTGATTCATATTTAGGCGTGCCAAGTCGTTCACTGAATTCGTTTGCGTTGCAGAGAATAAAATTGTTTGACGACTAGTAGGGAAATTTGTAATGATAGCATTAATAGTTTGCTCAAACCCCATATCTAAGCATCGGTCAGCTTCGTCAAACACCAGCATCTCCATTGTCGAAGCATTAAAAAGCGGGTTTTCATCCATGTGCTGCAATAATCGGCCTGGAGTGCATATCAAAATATTGCATTGATCCATTCGACATCTTTCAAATTTTAAGTTCTTTCCCCCAATGATGAGTCCAGCTGAAAAGTCGTGGTACGCCCCTACTTTTTTAAGTGTTTCAAATGTTTGATAAGCTAGTTCTCTCGTTGGTGAAATAATGACTGCTGCAATACCATCTGTACGGCACCACTTATTCACGTATAGATGCTCAAGAATCTAAAGAATAATAAATATAATTGTGCATTAACAGATGTATAGATCCTACTTACAGGAATTAAAAATGCTAAGGTTTTGCCACTTCCGGTAATTGCTGATACAAGTACATCTTTACCCTGAAGAATTGGGATGATACACTTCCGCTGTATATCAGTTGGATGATACAATTTTGAATCAGATAATCCTTTCAGTGTTTTATACGATAAAGGAAAACTTGAAAAAAGTTTTAGTTTGTCTTCGTTTATAAAGGCAGCATATTGAGCCCGAAGTTCTTCAATTTCTTTATCTAATTCAGAAATTGCATTTGACTTAAATCTTTTTTTCTTCTCCATTACATTAAATCGCTTTTTCTATAAACGCCAACATTAATCACTTCAGTTATACAATTCTTGAAACACTTGTTAAAAAATGTGATCGAACATAAATTGTTGATTACACACACCAATAACATAAATTCAGCCACAAGCCTTATACATCAGTTTCGTACCCAGTGTATATCCAGAGTTTACACGTAAAAGTAATTCAAAAAATTTTTATATACCCTCATGCACTCACAACACGTTGAATTTTAAACAATTTACACAAGGAAAATTTTATTTGCATATAAGTTAACAACGCAAACATTGATGCGCTTTAAATTTATTAGTATCAGCAAATAAATTATTTTTTAATATATATTATCTTACTCATTTTAATCATTTATTTATTGCAAAATACTAATAATAAAATAATTTGTAATTAATTTCCAGACACTACGTCAGCATAAGATCATATTTCTTTATTTGCATTCTTATGCTGAAGTACGTGCCATACTTAAAAATCAATAAATACAAAATCAGTGTTTTAAAGCGCTACATAGTGAGCGAACCTCAAACTCGGTCTTTTAATTTTTAAACAAAGTCTTCATAGAAGACAAAAAAATTAACTAAATAACAATTGTAAGCCGGACAATTGTTAACTTATAATACTATGTTCACATTGTGAAGCTAAGGAACGAGATTAAAGCATGATATAGACGACATATCTGCACACCAAGTATTAACTTCAAGTATGCGTTTTGCTATACTCTTTGAAACAACGTATGCTTACTTCATTTTGATTTATTTTCTACAGCGCTCAGAACAACAGTGGAGCAAATACAGAGTGCAAAATAGTAATCGAAACTGAAGGAATTGAGATGATGATAAAAGCAACATGTTATTTATTTCATTACTTCATTATAAAAATATTTCATACATCTTGAAATGAAACTGTAATGTATATGCGTTAGTTATATTGGCAATGCATACAATTAATATAATAATAAGTGGTTCTATATTTAAATGCGCAGTGTATATAAAAATACACTAATTGTTTCCAAACGCATTGCATTGTTTACAAACAAATGCATAATTCCACACAAGGAATTTGACACCACACATATCGGCGACACTTTGCCTTCGAGTTAACAATATGTTTGCCAGGCATTGACCGCATATACAACAACATCAACAGTAAGCGTACTCGATACAAGTGGAATCGAAGATGCTTACTTAGCAATAAATTATTAAATAGTAAAGTACTTACGCTGCGCCGTTTTGTACTTAAATAAAAATACATATAAAATATTAAAATAAATAATATCAAAATATATGTATAAATATAAAACATTTAGTAAATAAGAAAGTACATACGCTTCGTCGTTATGTACCTAGGTTAAGTCGAAAGTAAAGATTAAAATAAAAATCAGAACTAGAAATGCACTCATAAGAAGCGCACCAAGTTCTCAACTAAAATAAAACTTCTTTTATTTAAAGTAAAAATATATGTTAAAAGAAGGAACGCCAAATCATATCGGCGATAAAATATCCTTCAAAGATTTAACATTTTTACATGGCGACCGTGTCTTTGGTGCAGGATTAATTGTGGTTATTTTAAAAATATATATATAAAATATAAATATAATAAAATAAAAAATAACACATGTCTAATGCACCAGGGCCAAAACGGCTCACCATTGCAGAATATCGTGCCAGACAACAACGGCACTTGGAGGCGAAATTAACAGCTATTCCAATAGTATCAAAACCCAAAAAGAGGGGTGGTATACTAGTCCAGGAAAGAAAAAAACTAGCAGCCTTGAAGAAATCGTTGAATACTGAACCACCATCATCGTGGGAAATCGCATGCGAAATTTGGAGGCGAATTGATGAAATAATCCAAGTCCGACACAACAGACAGATGCAGAAGCGAAGAGTTGTGCAACAAAAATAAGTACAATTTCTTTCATATTTTTTTTTATAATTGTAATGGAGCTTGCTCTACCATATTAAAGAGCAAACCAATAGAAGCACAAGATGGCGTTAAGCCGTTGCCAAAACCCATAGGTAGGATAGGTAAAAAAAAAAAAATTTTAAAATAAAATGTTTTAAATTAAAAATTATATATATATGTAAAACATATTTTGCATTAGAAATTATAACATATTATAAAGTATGTTGTGAATGTAAAAAAAAAATTTCTTTTAATTGTTTAATCACTACGGTATCTCTTTGATTTTTTTTCTTGTCTCTCTACTGTTGATATTTTTTTTTTGTTGTTTCTTATTTTATAATGGGGAGCCCTCAATCGAAAATGAATAAACGTGTAGCTAATGTAGTAAACGAAATAGAAATTGATAGAAGAGAATCTTACGACCCAACAAAATTTTTCGTAATAATAATTATTTTGCTCACTGCAAACTTAGCTCTTAAATTATATAAGGCTCATCGTAGATCTCTTAAGAAAAATTTTGTAAAAACTGCAAATATCGCTACTGTATTAGAAAAAATATAAATAGTTAGATAGGCAACACGTTAATCAACATTTTTCAAAGTAAATAAATATTTCTTAGATTTGTCAAAATGAAAACTTTTAACTGTTTTGTATGTAGCAAAAGCTGCAAAACTAAACAGAAATTAGACAATCATTTGAAGAAACACAATAGAATAATTAACTATGCGAATGAAATAGTTAGGAAAATTTTTTCATAAAAAAAAAAAATAATAAATCAATCAGTAAAATCCTTTATGTCTTATGGATAAATGGTCTCAAGTCGAAGAATTTCTTAAAATAGAAAAAGAAAATTTTAACAAGGCATACAAGTGTATAAATAAAAACACGTTTATCAGATCAGAAACTCTGAGAAAACACTTACTAACCTTAGTTAATAACAGACTAACTCTGTCTTTTGGGAAACCAGAAACAAGTTAATAAACATTTATTCTAAATATAAAATAGAGGAGAAAATTCCACATAATTTAGATGAACCAATCCAGCTCGATGTTCATAGACTGTTCGTAACAGAAGATAGCGACATATTAAGACCAATTGTGGAAGCAACTAGCGAAATTGAAGATTTATCAGAAATAGAAAAATACAACATTATAAATATGGCACAATCAGCTGACCAATTTATTAGTACAGCGTCACGACTCATTTCTGAGTATGACGGAACTGCATCCAATCTACAAAGTTTCCTTGACGGCATCGAAATGGTCGATGAATGAGGATACTACCGAAATAATAACTACAATAGGCAGAGACAATACAATTCCTCTAATCAATATGGAAATTAACGAGGACGCGGAAATAACCGTAGGATCCAACATATTGTTAGAATAACTAGTACTAATAATAGTACTAACCAAAACAATATTGGTTCGGAAAACCTGAACCAGCCTCTGAGAAATTAAAACATAACAGAATATATAGTTCAAACCTTAACCTGGGCGTGTTTGTTAATTTTTTTAATAATCCCACTAATAAATTACTACCCTAATTAGTAGATACAGGAGCAGACGTGGCTCTACTAAATATAGCAAATATAGATAAATATGAAGTAAATAAATTCGAGGTAACAACCCTCAGTGGTATAGGCCAAAGTTCGATCCAATCATTGGGTCTTACACAGTTATATCTTAGAATTGAAAATATTCTTGTAACGCATAAATTTTATGCAGTACAAGATGATTTTTCTATACCATGCGATGGAATCATCGGTATGGACATTTTAAGAGAATTTAATTGTATTTATTTCGATTTCATGCAAAATAAAGAGTGGCTCGTTTTACGACCAAAATGTTTTCCACAACATATTGCCATACTAATTAAAAACACTTGTGAAAATGATTTTATCATGTTACCAGCAAGATCTCAAGTAATTAGGAGAGTATACCTCAGCGCAGAACAGGAAGATTTATTGGTGCCAAACCAAGAATTACAACCTGGTGTGTTTATTGCAAACACTATATAATGCGTTTATAAGGATACTCAACACAAATAGTTCAGTTACAGCTTTAAAAATTAACAATATAAAAACTGAGAAAATATCAAATTATGACATACTACAGCCAAAAGAAACTTCATGACATAGAACTAAAGAAATTATAAATAGATTATTCAAAAATTTCCCTAGTAAATTTAGCGACAAATTAACGACATTCTGTACAAAATACAGTGATATATTCGGATTAGAAAATGAGCAAATTTCTGTAAATAATTTCTACAAACAGCGTTTAAGGTTAAACGATAAAACACCAAGCTATATAAATAACTATAGAATACCACATACCCACAAAGCAGAAGTCGAAAAACAAGCAAAGAAATTGGTAGATGATGACAGAGTAGAACCATGGCGGTTAGTAGTGAGCTACCGTCAAATAAATAAAAAATTAATTGCAGACAAGTTCCCTCTTACAATAATAGAAGACATTCTTGATCAATGGGGAAGAGCTAAATATTTTTCATGCCTTGACCTAATGTCTGGAATCCATCAAATAGAGCTACACGAATCTTCAAGACACATTACATCCTTCTCTACAGAAAATGGCTCTTATCGTTTCAAACTACTCCCGTATGAATTGAAAATTGCTCCAAATTCTTTTCAACGCATGATGACTCCTGCGTTTTCTGGTTTAACACTATCTCAAGTATTTTTATATATGGATGATTTAGTTGTACTCGGATGTTCTGAAAGACATATGTTTAAAAATTTGACAGATGTTTTCGAACTATGTCGGAAGTACAATCTTAAACTACATCCTGAAAAATGCACATTTTTTATGCATGAGGTTACATATCTCGGTCATAAATGCACTAACAAAGGCATCCTTCCGGATGACAATAAATACACAGCAATCAGAGATTACCCAGTACCGACTGATGCTGATGGAGCAAGACGATTTGTTGCTTTTTGTAACTACTACAGAAGATTCATAAAAAATTTTTCTGATTATTCTCGACATATTACTAGATTAACAAAAAAGAACGTTCCATTTCAATGGACACAAGATTGCCAAAAAGCATTTGATTATCTAAAAAATGAACTTATGAATCCAACTATTTTACAGTATCGAGATTTTAAAAAACCATTCTGTATTACCTATGATACAAGCAAGCATGCTTGTGGAGCAGTACTCAGCCAAGAGCATGATGGTAGACAACTTCCAGTCTCCTATGCTTCAAAGACTTTTACTCAAGGAGAAAGTAACAAGTCAACCATTGAACAAGAACTTACTGCAATTCATTGGGCTATAACACATTTTAGACCATATATATATGGTACACATTTCTTAATTAAGACCGACCATCGCCCATTAACCCACCTTTTCTCAATAAAAAACTCGAGTTCAAAACTAACTCGAATGAGATTAGATCTCGAAGAATACGATTTCACAGTGGAGTATCTCAGAGGCAAAGAAAATTATATTGTCGATGCTCTATCGAGAATAACGATAGACGATTTTAAAGATATAAATGAAAAATCTATAAAGATTCTCAAAATGAGAACTCGATCAACCACCAAACAAAATAAAGAAATAAATACCCTCGACCAACAATTAAAGTACGAAAAGCCCCATATCTATGAAGTCATTAATAATACTGACGTCAGAAAACAAATAAAATTAAAATTGACTTCCAACCACTGTTATTTAAAACGTGGAAATAGAATAATAATTGATGATCTTTTAGTATATTCCACGCCGTATGTAACGAACGACTGACTCGTGCACAAGTGCTGTTGCTCTATATATGCATTCATTGCGTGTCCGTGTTTCGTGTCGTTCATATGTTCAAGCATGCACATGTTTGTCTGGTGCTGCGAACGTGCACATGTTTGTCTGGTGCTGCGAACGTGCACATGTTTGGCTGGTGCTGCCACAGTACCCCCCTCCTAGCGGGGGAGCGCATGTGATACCGCGCTATCTCCTTGTTATCGCTCTATTCAGTGAATGCGCGCAACTTGGCCGGAAAGTGCACTGTTCTACCTGCGCGTGTGACCACAGATCTAGTTTCCTGCTGGTCTTTGAGGACGGGTTCGACTCCTGGTGCTTGTACTGAAGGCGGTTCGGTTGTTCTGCTGCTGGCAATGCCATCTGAAGTCATGAATGCTGGTTTCAGCCTGTCTACTGCTACTGTGACGTCTTGATGATGACGTAATTTTTCTCATCGCTACGGACTACTCGATAAGGGCCCTCGTAAAGCTGTTATAACGGTGCCCGAACGCGATCGATGCGCAGGAATACATACTTGCTCTCTGACAGCTCGCTGGGTACAAAGACTGGTTGCTGACCGTGTCGCAGTCCAGGTTGAGTTCGTACATTACCTAAGTTTCTGCGCAGTAACTTTACGAAGTCTGTTTCGCTTGGTTTGATTTTGACTTCTGTCAGCAACTGTCCCGGGACTCTGAGAGGGTTGCCGTATAACATCTCTGCCGGACTGGCGTTTATATCTGCTTTTGGCGCTGTCCTGAGGCCCAACATTACTAAAGGAAGAATTTGGGTCCAGTTACTGGAATCGTGACAACGTATGGCTGCTTTCAGTGTTCGGTGAAACCGCTCGACATGCCGTTGGCTTGGGGGTGGTAGGCAGTTGTGCGCCAATGCTTTATTCCTAGTAGTTTCGTCATCTCTGTAAATATAGTGGACTCAAATTGACGTCCTAAGTCGGTTGTGACTGCATGCGGTGTGCCGAAATGTGAAACCCAGCCATCAATGAATGCTGCTGCCACCTCTTCTGCTGTGATGCCCACTAAAGGAATGGCTACTGGCCAACGCGGAAAACGATCGATGCATGTGAGAATATAACGCTTTCCTTGCGACGGTGGCAATGGGCCCACTATATCCAAGTGAATGTGTTGAAATTGGCCATCTACCGCTGCAAAAGAACCGATACTCGTACGGGTATGGCGTTGAACCTTGGCATGCAACACACCTTCAGACGAAAATTGCTGTATCTTTAGCTATACCGGGCCACACGTATTTTGTTTGGACGATTTTGCGAGTTGCCCTGATTCCGGGGTGAGATAAGGAGTGAAGCTTGGACAATACCTGCTGCCTGCAATTTGCTGGAACGTATGGGCGAATGTGGGTGCTGGAAACATCGCAGTACAGTTCAACGTCTGAATCTGGTAGTTTCCACTTTTTTAATACTAACGTTTTTCCGGGCTGGTCGTCTAACAATTTCTGCAGCTCTGGGTCTGTTGTTTGTTCAACCGCAATTCTTTCCACCTCGCTTGCTTCACACTGGACTGCTGCAATTCGAGAAAGGGAGTCTGCTACCACATTATCAGCTATGTGACGGATATCGGTCGAATATTGGCTCACAAACTCTAGTTGTCGTGCTCGTCTAGGAGATGCTTTTTCGCTTGCTTGCTGGAATGCATACGCGAGTGGTTTGTGGTCGGTGAATATTATAAACTCGCGGCCTTCTAACGCATACCGGAAATATTGGATAGCTTGATAAACCGCTGTCAACTCTCGATCATAGGCGCTGTATTTCATTTGTTCTGGATTCAATTTTCTTGAGTAGAACGCCAATGGCTGCTGCACTCCGTTTACTACTTGCTGGAGAACGGCCCCAACTGCATCTCCTGAGGCATCAGTTGTAAGAGTCAGCTGTGCATCTGGCGCCATAAAGCTAAGCAGGGCGGCCTGCGCCCTGCTTAGGGCGCTGGCCGCTGAAACGCCGCCACGGCATCAGGCGACCAGGTGATTGCTGTTTGATCATTTTTGCGGTTGCCAGGTTTTAGCGAAAACAAACGTTGTTGACTTTGAGCGGCACCTTGCAAGAATGGGCGATAGAAGTTTATCATGCCTAGAAACTGCCGTAACTGCTTAACGGTTTTAGGTAGCGGGAACTCACGTACAGCCTGCACTTTACTCTCTGGGGGGCGAAATCCTCCCAGACGTAGGTTGGGAGGATTTCGCCTGGGACGTAGGTTTTTTTTTTAAAAAAAAAAAAGAAAGGAAAGGAAACGTTCGTTTACTAGATTGAATTGTATAGTTTATTTACTTTGAAAGACAATATTCCAATAATTATTCCAACATATGATAAAGTTATTTCAATTAAAATGTGATTTTAATTCAATAAAAATAAGAACAAGAAATGTGCATCTTCTTTAGTATTTCCTATCGTACTTGTCGATGAGATCTTCACTTACAGTGGTTTCCCGAATTTCCTCCTCTGTTGCCTAAAACCGACTCCTTTTACTCCTCTGTAAGTTACTTTAATTTTACAATTTAAAATTGGAACGGAAACTGATTACAAATCAATCCTAGAAGAATAAAGATATAGTACAACTCGATATGTATTATTAAAAGAAGATATATATATGTTTCATAGACATATAATTTATGGCCTTTGTCGTAACACCAACGCAGGACTTACTATATTTCTGATATATGTTTCATAGACATATAATTTATGGCCGTTGTCGTAACACCAACGCAGGACTTATTATATTTCTGATATATGTTTCATAGACATATAATTTATGGCCGTTGTCGTAATACCAACGCAGGACTTATATATTTCTGATATATGTTTCATAGACATACAATTTATTATTATAATTTTTGTTTCGGCGTAATACCACCTTGACGAATGTTCATCGACTCGCCCCTGCTTCATAATTTCGCTGTCTTAAATACCCATACGTGGGAGCTTTCTTCTAGCGTATTTAAATTTTCCCGTTCGTTTACCCACTGGGTTGTGCAGTGTAACCGCTGTGTTTATGATCTTTGTCGTGAAGCCGCTGTGATTTTGACTTTGTTTTCGTTGTGTTTTGTTTTGACAGTTTGTTATTCTAACACGCGCTTTAAATCGTCAATAAAAAATAATTTTTTTGTTATATAAAATAAAATTATCAAAATAAATTAAATTAACCAAAAATTTCAATTTTCCTCTGTGTTAATTCAGTGCCTAGTTTTTTTATGTAGGCGGAAATTTGGTGTCAAAATTTCCATCCTTACATTTCCCTTCTTCTTCGGGGCGATAAAAAAAATACAACTGATGATATGATTTTAACGTAACACTAACCCAGTGTTTGTTCTTATGATGAGGCACGATTTCTCTTTCTTATCTTAGGACTCTTGAATATTTTCAAGAATTCGTCTTGGTTTTTGACATGATGATGGTCATCCTTTCGTTTAAAGGTGCTTAGACGTCTTACTAGTGTTTCTGGTTTGTTTCCTTTTGTGCTTGGTTGAACGACTTTCAATTCCTCTTGCGGCGACCATGGTTCTTGTTGACTGTCGCGCTTGACTTTATCTTTTGCTTGAGTTTCTTGGCTTGGTAGTTCTGTATTAAGTTTACTATCTGAAACATTGATATCTAATGGATTTGTAGGTTGTACATGACGATTGTTCGATACTGGCTGTATTGTAGTAGGTTTCCTCTGTGGCGATGTAGTCGATGACGGAGATGATGCTGGACCAGACTGGTGATTATTTCTTGGTGATGTTTCTCGTTGTGCTTGTTGCTGATTAACAGGAGGTGGAGGCTGCGGCTCAAGTTTCTTTGGTTGTAACAATGGTTTAAAGTTGCTTTGCGAATTACACTGTGGCTTTTGAGACGATGATTTGAAATTACTTCGCGAATGACACTGTGGCGTTTGCGACGATGACTTGAAATTACTTTGCGAATGACTCTGTGGCGTTTGCGACGATGATTCTGAACTTGTAGAAGTTGGTAACAATGGATGATTGACATGTAATGACTCTGGTACTATCGCTAAACCTTGTAGCAGTGCTGGGCGTGATGATAAATCATGCTCTTCGATTTGATGCTTTTGTTCTTGTGGTTGTGTGTTTTGATTGCGGTTGGCTGGCGACTGTTGTGCATGGGCTTGGTGATAACATACGTCTGGACTTTCCCTATGAGACGTTGAAATCTGTGGAGGAGTTACGACGCATTTAGGTAACGCCTGTTTTTGTGGTTTTCCCTGTAGTGGTACTGAGTATGGTTCTGAATCACTTCGATGCGGCATGCTTAGCGTGGGTAGTGTATTTGTTACTGGACTTCTAGCTATTACTGTTGTTGCTTGCTTAACTTTAGAACTACGCTGTTGCTGGTAACTTTTCTTATTTTGTAGCCCATGTGGCTTTAGATTCACACTGTAAGTAACGTTCTGCCCTGTTCCTGTAGTTGGCATACATTTCGTGGTATTTGGTAATGACATCGTTTCTTGGTGCTTACTTATCAGGCGATTGCTGATCGCTTCCTGTACCGGACTTCGACTTGTTTTAACTTGCTCTGTCCGAAGTTCTTATAATCTTTTGAAATACTCATGTGGAAGGAAAAATTCTAAAAAGTCTGCCTTGAAGCTTGACCAGAGGTTCCAACGCTTATTGTTGTTGCGGTGCCACATCAGTGCCCTATTTTCAAGGAGTATGGGCATCGTCCTTGGGACTACATTTATGTCGATGTCATAGATGTCTGATAGCTCTTCTATCCTTCTCACGAAGCCTAATGGATCTCCTTCGCCGTCATAACGTACTGACCACTCAGTTATTTGTTCAATGGTTTCAATATATGATGGCATTGTATGTTAATTCCTCGCGTGACTTTGATCAAGACCTTCTCTTGGGGTGACGCACTGCTCTGTTTGAAGAACGAACTCTTTCACTGTTCCTCATTCAACGATTCGCAATTTTAGGCCTTAGGTACATTTTCGTGGCTTCCGATTTCTCTGTTCCTGTGTTTAGTGGTTTAAGCGACTTTGTGTGTAGTCTAATGATTTTTTCCTGAAACGTTCTTTATGTTCCTAGTGCGTTCTTTTTTTTTCAAAACTCTTGTCCCTGCTCGGGCGCCAATTGTAACGACACTTTTTGGTGACGTTCAAAAATATTTAGTTTTTGCTGGGGTATCCTCAGCCGTCGTCCAGAGTCATTACAATGAATTTATTTTTTTCTGGGACGTAGGTTGTTTCATAGACATATAATTTATGGCCGTTGTCGTAATACCAACGCAGGACTTATATATTTCTGATATATGTTTCATAGACATATAATTTATTATTATAATTTTTGTTTCGGCGTAATACCACCTTGACGAATGTTCATCGACTCGCCCCTGCTTCATAATTTCGCTGTCTTAAATACCTATACGTGGGAGCTTTCTTCTAGCGTATTTAAATTTTCCCGTTCGTTTACCCACTGGGTTGAGCAGTGTAACCGCTGTGTTTATGATCTTTGTCGTGAAGCCGCTGTGCTTTTGACTTTGTTTTCGTCGTGTTTTGTTTTGACAGTTTGTTATTCTAACACGCGCTTTAAATCGTCAATAAAAAATAATTTTTTTGTTATATAAAATAAAATTATCAAAATAAATTAAATTAACCAAAAATTTCAATTTTCCTCTTTGTTAATTCAGTGCCTAGTTTTTTTATGTAGGCGGAAATTTGGTGTCAAAATTTCCGTCCTTACAACTTGTGGAGGCAAACGCTGGAGCCAGAGTGTTTTCAAGAATTCGTCGCTCACCTTATCCTTCGCCAATGTCGTCAGTTCGTTTAGCAATTGAGTAGGCCGACGATCGCCAAGCTGTACGTCTGATAACAGCCGCTGAATTTTGCGCTGTTCTGATTCACCATACTATTCGATTATTTGTTTTTTTAGGTTCTCGTACCTGTTTGCTGCTGGCGGATGAAGCATTGCGTCAGCCACGTCGGCTACGATGCTGGACTCTATGGCAGCCACTACGGTGTTGAATCTCGTCATGTCGTTGCACACACCTGCCACCGCGAACTGCACCTTCACCGAAACGCGATTCACCATTGGTGGCAAGTCTTCGCGCTGCTGTCTGAGCGATGCTGCATTCTCATCTTGCATCGACATTTTTTCCTTAGTTTCGCACTGCCACTAAGCCGGAACTCTGCTCGCCGATTTCTGAAAAGAACTTTTTGTGTGCTGATGCAATATATTTTTAAGTTCTGAAAAGAACTTTTTATGTATTGATGCAATATATTTTTAAGTTCTGAAAAGAACTTTTTGTGTGCTGATGAAATATACTCTTAATTAGTGAACATTTCTGAAAAGAACTGATCACGTCGGGGTCACCAGTTTAGTATATTCCACGCCGTATGTAACGAACGACTGACTCGTGCACAAGTGCTGTTGCTCTATATATGCATTCATTGCGTGTCCGTGTTTCGTGTCGTTCATATGTTCAAGCATGCACATGTTTGTCTGGTGCTGCGAACGTGCACATGTTTGGCTGGTGCTGCCACAATCTGTTTGTCAATGAGAAAATTGACTTAGGACAATTATTCTCAAGGTTAGAGAAATTAACCTGCAAACATCGCATCAACAAAGTACAAATGGCACCTAGTGAGAAAATTTTCGAATTTGTCTCAATAAATGAATTTAAGGCCAAGGGCAATAAATTATTGAAAAATTTAACAGTAGCGCTACTGCCAAAGGTGACCAAACTGGTTAAAGAGGAAGAAATAAGAAATACTTTAAAAAATTACCATGATGACCCAGTGGAAGGTGGACACTGCGGAATAACAAAAACGTTACAAAAAATTAAAAGACATTTCTACATGACCAAAGATATATCAAGATATGTCAAATCATGTCAGAAATGTCAAAAATCTAAAATTAATAATCATACAAAAATACCAATGACAATAAACGATACGCCAATAGGCTCTTTTGACACAGTATTGGTAGATACCATTGGTCCATTACCTAAAACTGAGAATGGCAATAAGTATGCTGTCACACTTATATGTGATTTAACAAAATACTTAGTAACTATACCAATACCAAATAAAAGTGCAAATACTGTAGCCAAGGCAATTTTTGAAAATTTTATACTTTTGTACGGTCCAATGAAGACGTTCATTACGGACATGGGTACAGAGTATAAAAGTTCTTTAATAACGGATATATGCAAATACTTAAAAATCAAAACTATAACATCAACAGCTCATCACCACCAAACACTCGGAACTGTAGAACGCAGTCACCGAACATTTAATGAATATGTACGTTCATACATATCAGTCGATAAAAACGACTGGGATATATGGTTGAAATACTTCACATATTGTTTCAATACAACACCATCAGTGGTGCATGGATATTGTCCATACGAGCTTATTTTTGGAAAAATTCCTAAAGGTTTCAATAAATTCAATACAATTAGTAACATAAGTCCATTATATAATATAGATGACTATAGTAAAGAAATTAAATATAGATTAGAAATAGCGCACACTAGAGCCAAAACACTTTTAGATAAGTCTAAATTAAAACAGAAGTTGCTCCATGATAGAAATAGTGAACAATTAGAATTAAATATTATACATTGTGACCGAAAAGTTTCCGGAAATAAATAAATAAAACGCAAAATTCTTAATCTTCATCAATATTTATTTTATCTCCTTCAAAATATGCTCCATTAGAAGCGATACACAAATGCCAACGTTTCTTCCAATCATCAAAAAATTTTTTATAGGCGCTTTCCGGTATGGCTTTGAGTTCCCTCTGCGAATTCTGGTTTACGTCTTCTATGGATTCAAAACGCGTTCCTCTGAGTGGTAATTTGAGTTTGGGAAACAGGAAAAAGTCACACGGTGCAAGATCAGGTGAATACGGGGGCTGTTCGATGGTATTTATTGAATGTTTGGCCTTAAAATCGTTGATAATGTTGGCTCGGTGCGAGGGAGCATTATCGTCATGAAAAATCCATGAATTATCCTTCCACAATTGAGGCCGTTTACGGCGGATATTTTCACGCAAACGTCTTAAAACAGTCAAATAATAGGCTTTATTGACTGTTTGTCCTTCAGGGACGAATTCATGATGCACCACACCACGAATATCGAAGAAAACAATCAGCATTGCCTTGATTTTCGAGCGACTTTGGCGTGGTTTTTTCGGTTTCGGCTCGTCTTTTCCTCTCCATTCCGATGATTGTTGGCTTGTTTGCATGTCGTACTCGTAGACCCATGTCTCGTCACCCGTTATGATGCGTTCCATGAAAGTTGGATCGGAATTGGCACGATCAAGCATGTCTAACGAGACCTGTCCACGATGGTGTTTTTGGAACAAATTGAGGTGAATCGGAAAAAGCCGAGCGTTGACACGTCGCATACACAAATTGTCCACCAAAATCAAACGAGCCATCTCACGACCGATGCCTAGCTCTCGTGCTATCTCTCTAACACTCACATGAGGATTTTTGAACACGATTTCCTTTGCCTTTTCAATGTTTTCGTCGGTGGTAGAGGTCGAAGGTCGTCCAGAACGCGGCATGTCTTCGACGGTCGTACGACAGTCCTGAAAGGCTTTGTACCACTCATAAACTTGAGTTTTCGATAAAACTGATTCCCCATAAGCCTTTTGTAGCATTCGCAACGATTCTGCACACGAAAATTCGTTCGAAACACAAAATTTGATGCAAACTCTTTGATCAATATTTTTTTCCATTGTTTTTTTCGCAACGCACTACTGAGGTGAACTGGTTTCAACAGCTGCCGTAAACGAACTGTCTGACAGATCGCGCTCATTTTTGGCATAGTAATTAAGGACAGTGCTGCCAAACTACATAAACTTAAAATATCGAAAAATATACAGCGCGCGAATTTTAAATGAGAATTTCCGAAAGCTTTTCGGTCACAATGTATAGGAGATAAAGTACTACTTAGGAATGAAGTAGGTCATAAGCTAGATAGTCAATACACGGGTCCCTATAGAATAGAAAGTATAGAAAACAATGGAAACATTGAAATAAGGAACAATAAAAATAAGAAACACTTAGTACATGCTAATAGAATAAAATTGTATAATGAATAAGTTACAATAAATGTAGTGATTATACAAATAAATATACCTAATTTACCTAATCATTAAAAATTAAAACTTTATTTATAAGAAAGTAAAAATGATCCCGTTATGGCATTATTCTTTCCCAAAAAGGAAGTGTAATGTTTATGCGTTAGTTATATTGGCAATGCATACAATTAATATAATAATAAGTGGTTCTATATTTAAATGCGCAGTGTATATAAAAATACACTAATTGTTTCCAAGCGCATTGCATTGTTTACAAACAAATGCATAATTCCACACAAGGAATTTGACACCACACATATCGGCGACACTTTGCCTTCGATATAACCATATGCTTGCCAGGCATTGACCGCATATACAACAACATCAACAGTAAGCGTACTCGATACAAGTGGAATCGAAGATGCTTACTTAGCAATAAATTATTAAATAGTAAAGTACTTACGCTACGCCGTTTTGTTCATAAATAAAAATACATATATAATTATAAAATATTTAGTAAATAAGAAAGTACATACGCTTCGTCGTTATGTACCTAGGTTAAGTCGAAAGTAAAGATTAAAATAAAAATCAGAACTAGAAATGCACTCATAAGAAGCGCACCAAGTTCTCAACTAAAATAAAACTTCTTTTATTTAAAGTAAAAATATATGTTAAAAGAAGGAACGCCAAATCATATCGGCGATAAAATATCCTTCAAAGATTTAACATTTTCTTATTTTAATTCTTAAAACATATTTTTTTTTTTCAATTTATAAATTATTTATTGAATCTTTTTAAAAACGAAACTAACAATAAATGGATAAAATCTTGAAACTAAATTTTATTTTGCCCTAAGCCATTGCTTTGGAAAAAACTATTGAGATGTTGAATTATTTATAATAAGATGAGATTGAAAATTAAAATTAAAATTGAAATTAGAATTAAAATAAAATTAAAAACTAAAAGTAATTTGCAGTTTTTTAATATTTGATGGCATCGCTTTTCTCCACAGTTGAATTCCGTAACTCCATATAGGTTTTATTATCGACTTGTATAGCAGAATTTTGTATTCAAGTAGTAGCTTAGATGACGTGCCCATAAGCCAAAGCAATGAACTTAATTTTATTTTTATTTGTGTCTTTTTAGCCTCTATATGTTTGTTCCAGGTTAAACGTCTATCTAGATGTATCCCTAAATATTTTACATAGTCGCTCGAAGGTGTAAACGCTTGGGCTACATCTATATACACTTAGGAGAAAAACTCTGCATACAGAAAGTAAATTTTGTTTCAACATATAAAAAATTATTAAATAAATAAATTTTTTAAATTAATTTTATTTTTTATTAGTACTTTTATTTGTTATCTTCATTTTAAGCTAAAAATTATTTCTAACAGATTAGTAGAAAAATTATAATAATTAAAAATGTAAAAAATCAGCGCTATCGGTGGCAGAAACTCTGCGTGCAAGAGTTTAAAAAGTGTCAAAATATATTATTTTTTAAAAGATTTTATGTTTTTAGTAACTTGTTGGATAACTTTTCCTTTTTATGACTTCCATAAGTCGTTTTGGTATCGAATTGACCAGCTTCACAGTCTCATCGTTGCTTATTTTACCCATTCCGCGTCGCTCATGTTCTTCAGCATTTCTTTGGAGGTTATATTGTATTCCTGTACCCGACGCTCCAGTAAATCCTATAAATGTTTTATAGGATTCAAATATGGCAATTATGATGACGTTTTGATTTGCTTGGGCACATTTTAAAGTAACCAAAGCTTTACAACTTCTGCCGTGTGCTTTGTGTCGTTATCTTGTTGAAGTAAGTAATTATTCTGTAACCCCAACTTCTTGGCACTGCTCTTTAAATTGCATTTTAAAATATTTAAATGATCATCTTTATTCATTATCGACTCAATGAATTCCATTTTTCTCACTCTATTACTCGCCATACACCCCCCCACTATTACTCCTCCACTACCGAGTTTTATTGTTGGATACAAATCTTCATTATTAAAGGCAGTACCCTGGATTCGCCATATAATCGTTTGACCTTTGATGCTAAAGAGACAAAATTAGCTTTCGTCTAAAAAAATTATTCATTTCTGGAGACTTATTTAAATACTCCCTTGCGAATGCTAAACGTTTCATTCTAATATCTTTGGAAATAAGAGGCTTGCTTTGTGCAAACCGGCCATGGTAGTGGTATTTTTTTAATATTTTGTGTACAGTATCCACGTGAATTTGCTTCTGGAATGTCTGGTCAACATATTTCAATAACAGAAGTTCAGTTAGACGAGGATTATCTTTTACTGAATTAATAATGCTGCGGGTTTCTCTTGTTGACACATTGGATAGACGCTCAGATCCCAACTTCGAGGTCAATAATCCTGTTTACTTGTCTTTGTTCACTACTCTTTGGATAAAATAATGTGACCGCTTAACGATTTGACCAATTTCGCGATACAGATTGAAGCTGGTTTGAAGCTAACACAACGTTTTTGTTTCGATATAAAATTACCAAAAAATCGTTTGTATTATCAAAAAACGTTGTGGTGACGACTGAACTACTTGTTGTGCCAAGAACACTTCCTTGTGGAACACCAGCTTCTATTGGGAAATTATTAGAAGTATATGATTTACATTTAACTTTAAAATTTCTGTTATGCTGATACGATTCTAAACCTGAGTAGACATTTGAATGTAATGAACAGCGTATCTTATAGGTATAGGAGCCCATTATACCATACTTTTTCAAAGGCTTGTTTAACATCGAGAAATACCGCGGAACAATATTCTCTGAGTTCAAATGCATGTCTTATTTCGTTCGTTATACGATTTACTTGCTTAACAGTTCCATGTTTTTCCCCAAAAACCAAACTGGTGCGAGGGTATTAGGTTTTGACCGTGAACGAATGGTTTCAGCTTTAAAAGCAGTGCTCTTTCAAAGAGTTTAGAAAGGCATGATAGTAAGTTTATTGGCCTGTATGAAGAGGCAAGCGTGGGATCTTTACCTGATTTATGAATCATAATAATCATGGGTGTTTTCCACTTGGTTGGGTAAAAGCCAAATTTATTAATGGCATTAAAAAGTCTTGTGATAAAATTTATAGCCAAAAGGGAAAGGTTTTTTATCATGATGGGTGAGATATTATCATATCCCGGTGCCCTTTTGCAATCTAACTTGTTTGTGTTTATTTGAACAAGTTCATTGAATATCACTCATGTCAATAGATGGTGCATGTAGATTTTAAGTGTGAAAGTCATAATGTCCTGTTGCAGGATTTGGTTGGAACACCTTTTTTAGGTAATCAGCAAAAACGTTAGATTTTTCTTCATCACTTCGCGCCCAGTTTCCGAGAAAGTTTCTTATTGGAGAATCGGATTCTATGGGGGAATTTATACTTTTGCTAGCATTCTACAAGGATGAATGGTTTTTGCCATTTGGACATAGGTTTTGAATATAATTATATTGTCTGTCTTTGACTTCCTTGCTTAATGCAGATCTAAGTCTCCTTTGGGCTTCCTTAAATAAGTTTTTCGCTAAAGGGGACCTAGATTTTTGCCATTCACGCCTTAATCTACATTTTTGTAAAATTAAATTCTCTAAATTTAAATTCTGTAAATTTTATTGCCTTTTAGGTGGAGTTTTCTGCTTCTGAAATCAGAATTGAGTTTAAAACCGAGGTCGCGTCTTCAATATTAGACTTACACTTTATCTTGTAATTTGTGTGTATGTGTGAATTAATGTACTTTTTATATTTGGGCTAATCAGTTGTAGGACTTGTAAGGCTATCGGATCAGTCATATAACTGAGGATCATCAAGTAAGCAAAATGTAACTGGAGAATGGTCAGAACATAAATCGCAGTTTGAGTATGTTGAGATAAAATTTCTACTTATGCCTTTGGTCACGGCGAAGTCTATTAGGTCTGTTATTTTATTGTTATCAGCAGGCCAATATGTTGGCTGCCCAGGAGAGATTACGTTTAGAGATACGTGTGCTTCGCGTTGTAGTCGTCTGCTGCAAGAAATCTTTCACCTAGAGATAAGAAGTAATCCGTAAATTGGGTAAACTGCCGATAACAATAAATTTTTTCTTTGTGCTTAATGCATATTGATGTGGAGTGCATATAATTACGAGCATCAAAATACCTGTACCACCATGTGCTTTGCTATCTGGGTGATTGGTTTTATAGAATAAATAACCAGGAATAGAAAAGAAATTTTTGTTTATTAGATGTTTTTCTGAGCAAAGCATTACATCCACATTTTCTCGAGACATAAAATTTGTGAGTTTAAGTTTATGTTGGCTTAAGTCGTTTGCATTCCATGTACAAATTTTTAAAGTACTCATTATTTAGACAAAAACATTTGCATTAATTGGCTTTGCATTTTAACTATCTCGTTAAGAGTAGTTTGCATGATTGATATGAACTGAGTTAAGCTCTGGGTGAAAGTGGAGATCATAATTTCCAAACTATTACTTTGAACTAGAGGGGCTTGTTGCTTGTTGTCAGATTTAACGACATATGTATATAAAACACTTGGTGTAACAGGCTTAGAAGTTAAAGGTTGGGGTACTTCAACTAATTTGATGGGGTTGCTTCTTGTAGGATTACGCAACGTGTCTTTCTGCAGATCTAACCTCTGCTTTAGTTCTTTATAAATAGGACAGCCTCTATAGTTTACAGTGTGATTTCCACTGCAGTTGCTACATTTATTGGAGTTGATATCCTTTAGTGCTTTTTTATCGCATTCGGAACTATGGTGAAGCTCGCCACAAGCTACGCACACTGTACGAAGAGTGCAATATGACTTAGTATGGCCATACTCTTGGCAGTTTGTGCATTGCACCGGACCATTTCTTTTGTGGGGCTCCTCAACGCTAATTCTGCGGTGAAGTAAATACTGTAGGTTGTAGATGGGATGGCTCTCATTTTTTTAAGCTTAGAAGCTTCCGGGTGAAGTTCAACTTTGAACATAGGATATGGGATTTTATCTTTGTTAACAATGTTTATAACTGCTCTAGCGCTAAAGCTTTTTTCGCTTAGGGCATTTGTTATCTCAATGGGTTCTACAACTGACTCAATACCTTTAATGACTACAACAAGGCCTTTACTACTCTTCAGTTGGTATGTGTAGTTATTTATTTTGTCTTCGAAATATTTGGTTATGACCCTAAAATTGTTTTCAGTGTCGATTTGGATTTCGATTTCGTTTATATTGCCCCTACTTATAGGAACAATATGAAACGTATTATTTCCAATCAAACGTGCAAGGATTGTAACTAGGTTATTTGAGCTGCGTTCACGCAGGTAGATTGGAGGCGGTTTAAAATTTTTGGTAATAAGCTGATTAGCTTCCTTTGTAGTTTCAGCTAATTCAACAAATCTATTGCCAGAAAGAATACTTGTAGATGCACTATCTTTGATAGCTTTAGTTATTTTACCACATTTTGAATTGCTTTTTTGAGGAGTAAATTTTCGTTTCATCTTTACATAGCCTTCCATGCCTGTTTGGATCTTTATTTTATTTTTTGGATTCGCTAAGTCGGAAAATGGCAGCGAAGCTCCTGAAGGTGCAATGTTTGACAAGCTTTTATCAGTTTGTGTAGTTTTCAGAGGCAACGTTTTGATGCGTCTATTACCAGATAAGCATTACATTTCTTTGCAATGCGTATCGTATGTCTTCTCTCTAGATTTTGATTGCTCATTTGCATACGTGGTTATATATGCAAATAACAGGTGTGCTATAAGATTTACTTAATTTAACTACTATTAAAATAAATTGATAAGTTAAATTAAATATATAAATATAAGTAAAATTAAATTAAATTAATATAAAGAAGAAAAAAAGAGAAATGAAGATGTAAAAATGAAAATATGTAAAATAAATAAAAAACAAAAACAAAAATGAAAAAAAATATGTTATGACTGCCTGTTGTTATTAGTGTGGTCCTTAGATGTCTAGCATGGAGCGGTGGCAGGCCCGGTATGCTCGCCTGTTTCGGGGTGTGGTTCTTGGCATTCAGTTACCACCACAGACATCAAACAAAAATAAATAAAAATCGTGCCATTGACTAATTCTATATATATATGTGTCCAAATCTATGTAAACCAATAGAGAACATTTTTACCCCTCCCAGTAACCCTACCTGTCTTTCACTCCTGTCAAATGTTTTATATGTACATATCATCAGTTTATTAACATTTTACCTTACACATACCTCGTGGTATGTCCCTGTCCTACCCATAGAGCCCATAATTTATCTAACAATAATAAGGCTATTTCTATAAAAAAATTTATATCTGTCACTTATGTTTAAGAGCAAAAAAAAAACAAACAAAAAAATTGAATTTTAAATTTTTACACCTTAAATAAAGCTTTATTTATATAATAAAAAAAATTTTTCATATATTTATATATATATTCATAATAAAAAAAAATATTACAATTTACTGATATGTAAAACAAATTTTCATTTTTAATAAACTTTTCTCAATTGTTATTGGTATATTAATGGAAAAAGAAAAAAAAATTCATAGCATATTTACAAATTTTAATACATAATCATATATATATATAATAATATAAAAAGAGATAAATCTAATAAAAATAGAAAAAAAATAGCTTCCTATACATCAACTTGTTTTTTGTTTATATTTATTCCGCCAATATTTTAATTACTTTAGTGGTAGAACACTTACCAGCATCGCAGCAGTGACGTCACTTCATTCGCTGATGTATCTAGCTACAAAAAAGTCAAACACCTGATGTGTTTAGCAAGCAAATTTACAATGGGTACAATTTATGTAACTTTAGAATTTTTAGCATTATTATTTTTATATAATGTAATTATAAGTAACCATTCTAATAATAACTATATTTCTATAAAAAAAACTTACTAATAAAAAAAATTAACGCATGTAATAAAAAAAAAAATTAATTAAAAAAAACTTAAGGTAAAAATTGAGATAAAAAAAAACTGATTAAAATTAAAAAAAAACAATATGACGTATAAAAAGAAACTTAAGCGATGTGACTATTTCAGGCGTTATTATTCAATATACCTCTATACTGCAATTCTGCAGGATGGAGGTATGCTGAACGTTCAGCTGGATATGCTGAACGTATTTCCATATATCCACATATCCTTATACCTCCATATTTATTAGCACAGTTCAATAAAAAAAAACAGTACAGCAGAAACTATCATCCAAAATCTTGTTCAGAAGTCCTTTATGATGCCCTCAATGTTTAGTATAAATAGTTCTTTAAACAACAAAATTATTATATTGTACGACTTTTTTACTTCTGTTAATTGGCTACCGTGTGATTGTCTTAAGTTTATTTTACTTTTCTTTTAATTTTGGGCACACAAATTATTTAATACATCCAATATTTCACTCGAAATAGTTTTTTTTTATTTTTAATTAATGTTGGTTTTCAAACTTCAGGTTTCTATCAGTTTTTCAATCAATAAAAAAAATTAAATGATTGGCCGTAACTGTTGTATACTGTCGGTAGTGTGATTACATCCTCTACGTGGGGGCGGCTAGAAACAGATCCATAGTATGGTCATGTCTCAACTATGGATGCTGGCTAATTGTAATCGGGCGGACGCAAGCAAAAGCGTCTTAAATTAAAGCTCAAATCCAAGGTGGAACAGCATATGCCGAGGGATGAATGGCCATGGATAGTTGGTCTTTAATATGCGAACTCTGGATACCTGTCGACCTCCAGTTTTAAATTAGACTTCCCACGATAAACGGGCTATGTCGTGGGTGACCTCTCTTCCCGAATTTTAAACTCATTTTTCATGGATAAAAATTTAAATAATAACATTGATGAGCTTGATGTCACTCTAACGGCATCTCCAAATGATTCCTTTACGGAACACTCACCCGCGTACGTGCCGGCTACTGGGCTGGAAGCCACCACCCATCTTGACAGCGCTACTGTGTGCATCAAGATGGATCCGGATGGGCCACCGTCTTTTTCTCCGCTCGCGGAAACGGTGATCGTACCAGGTCAATCTTCGTCGCGACCTCAAGATAGACGGCAGGAAATAATTGAAGTATTGTCTTCAAATTCCGAAGCTGCTGATTCTTGCGAGTCCGACAACGACAGTGTGGTCTCTCAGAAGTCCGGTCTAACTGTCGTTGGCTCCAAAGTTGGTAACCTCACTTTGGAGTCTCCTAAATTCACTCACCTCAAAAGAAGTGAGAAAAGAAGGTTCAAGGCGGCTATGGCATCAGGTCTTAGCAGAGCAGAAGCTCTAAAAATCGCCACGCAGTCTTCGACTGCGATTAAGCGGGGCAGATCGGAGGTACAATCTCCCGGTTTGACCACCGTTAAAAACCTAAGGTAGGCCATGTGGGACTTGCCAAGCCATCGTACAGCCTAGCTGTTAAAGGCGTACGTTTAGGCTTCACGTCGGCTGATCCAGCTGGCACTTCGATCTCTACAGAGCAAATAACGCGTCTCCAGGAGGCGATTATTGATGTTGCCATAGAGCACCAATGTGAAGATATGCAGCCGGAGTTCGAAGGGTGTTTGCCCAGAACGGGGTGGCTACTTATCGTCTGCAGTGATGCCAAAACCGCAGAGTGGGTCAAGCGATTTTCTGGTCACATAGGGGCCAAATGCGGGCTCGCCATTAACGTGGTTGAGGAAAAGGATTTCCCACGAACTCATGTAGTTCGTGGCTATTTTCCCCAAAGTTTGACTTTGTCAAACGAAAAAGTTTTGGCTACCATTGGTTCTCAAAACAAATTCTCCACCAAACGGTGGAAAGCGATACGCAGACTGACGCAGGATCAGATGCTGCATCTTGTTTTCGTCATTGATGACGAATCCATGAGGTCGCTGTCCGAACTAAAAGGTAGGATTGCATACCGGTTCGGTCACCTGAGACTGATGCTTAAGGGTACCACCCCTGCTCTTTCTCAACCCATGGATAAAGGTCCAAAGGTGGTTCAGGATGACAAAACCATCCAGTCATATCGGCTCCGGCAACATCCCATACGGACAGTTGCCCAACGGTGACTATTCCTGTGGAAGAGGAACTAGGCACACGTCCATCTACTAGCAAGGCGGTTGGCACTGCTAGTGGGCGTGCTGTTCAGATTCCCACCTCAGGAAAGAAGTCCACAATGCCCTCCACGGGCCCGATTACGGTAGCAGGTAAACCTAGGACCGCTATCTTTAAACCACTTTTACTCAGTAAAAGTTTACTGGAGCAATCAAAGGGTGCCAGAAACAAGGGTTCTCGACGAGACAAACGTGAAAGTCTCGTCCGTAAGTCTCTTAACGAGACCTAATGATCACTTTAAAAGTGCTCCAGGCAAATCTGCACCATGCAAAAGGAGCTTCAGCCACCCTGTGCAGAATTGCCTAAACCAACAACATTGCTCTAGGACTTATTCAAGAGCCGTGGGTGTTCGGTGGCCACATTTGGGGTCTTAACTCTAAATCAGGTAAGCTGGTTTATGACCGATCGATAGCAGTGCCGCGTGCAGCTATCTTAATCGGTGGAGACGTAAAACATCTTCCGTTAAATAACTTTATTTCTAGAGACCTAGCAGCGAAGTTCCAACATTAGGAGGGGTGACAGACATTGTCGTGGCCTCTGCCTACTTCCCAGGTGATGAAAATGCAGTTCCACCAACGGAAGTCCAGCAGCTGATTAGCTTCTGCAGGTCCACTGGGCGGCAGCTAATCTTGGGCTGCGATGCAAATGCTCACCATACGGTGTGGGGGAGCAGCGATATTAACAAAAGGGGTGAGTACCTATTAGAATATATCATATCAGCAAGTTTGAATATAGCTAACAAAGGTAATAAACCCACATTCATTAACGCAATTAGAGAAGAAGTACTAAATCTCACTCTATGCACCAGAGGTATTGAGGAATCTATATGGAATTGGCATGTGTCGGACGAAGTGTCCCTCTCTGACCATCAACATATTAGGTTTGAAATTCCCGGTATATCCGCACAGCAAGAAAAAGTTTACCGACCCAGAAAAACCGATTGGCATAGGTATAGGGACTTAGTGTGTTCCGCAAACTTTTCCATAGCTAGGCCTTTACAAACTGTAGAAGAGTTAGAGTTAGCCGCTAACCACTTAGGTGAGGTATTACTAACCTCCTTTCATAACAGCACGGTTGCAGGCAATGCTACAATTTTGGGTAAGGTTCCTTGGTGGAACTCGCAACTAGCTAATAAGCGCAAATTAGTAAGGAGCTTATTCAATAGAGCAAAACGCTCAGGTAGGTGGGAAGAATATAAAATTGCACTCACTGACTACAATAAATCAATTAGACAGTCCAAACGGACTAGCTGGCGAAGCCACTGTGAAAGTATTGAGAAGCTGCCCGAGGCTGCCAGACTACACAAGGCATTAACTAAGGTCAAAAATAACGAAGTAGGCCTTCTAAAAAAACCCGATGGATCCTTCACCACTGTCCGTGAAGATACCCTTGAGTTTCTGTTGCAAACACACTTCCCTGGCTCTTTAATCGGAGCATCAACATCAAAATCAAACAGAGAAGTAACTGCTCCTACACGTCAGGAACACGCACTTTCTGGTGTTATCTTTGACAAGGACAAGGTGAAATGGGCGATCAGCTCATTCCTACCATTCAAGGCGCCTGGTGGCGACGGTATCTTTCCTGCTGTATTGCAGAATTGTACTGATATCATTCTAGACCCATTAATCAAACTCTTTAGGGCATGTTTCATTATGGGTTACATCCCTCACTCCTGGAGAGGTGTAAATGTGATCTTTATTCCCAAATTGGGTAATAAACCCATGGACCAGCCAAAGTCCTACAGACCAATTAGTCTTACTTCCTTCTTACTGAAAACTGTCGAAAGGCTAATTGATCTGCACATACGGGAAAAAATGGGACAAACGGTTCCTCTCCACCCCACACAATATGCCTACTCAAAAGGCAAATCTACGGAGGTCGCGCTGTATCACTTGGTCAGCAAAATTCAAAGCACCTTTCAATCTAAAGAAATTGCCTTATGTGCATTTCTGGATGTAGAAGGTGCTTTTGACAATAGATCTTATGAGTCCATATCCAGTGCATTGGCCCGGAAAGATATAGACTCCTATACAATAACGTGGATAGATAGGATGTTACGTGACAGGAACATATCTACCAAGTTAGGTAATACCACCGTTAGCATTAGTGCCGTACGGGGATGCCCCCAGGGTGGGGTTCTCTCACCATTGTTATGGACGTTGGTAGTAGACGATCTACTAGTCAAACTGGAACAATCTGGCTACCATGCCATAGGTTATGCAGATGACTTGGCAATCATAGTTTGCGGTAAAAAGCAGTAATTGTACCATTTTCCAGAAGGTACAAACTGAATTTAGGGTCCCTATCCATAAAAGATACGGCTATTGAATGTTCCGACGAAGTTAAATATCTAGGAAACACCCTAGATAAGCGTCTTAACTGGAACACTCACTTGGATAATGTAATTGGCAAAGCCATAACGGTAATGTGGACATGCAGGAACACATATGGTAGGACCTGGGGCCTTAGTCCCAGAATTCTCTCATGGATCTACCGTACAATGGTCAGACCCATAGTATCCTATGCAGCTCTTGTTTGGTGGAATAAAGCACAACAAAAAGCTGCAATACTCAAATGCAACAAACTGCAAAGACTCGCATGTATCGTGAACAAGAATGTTCATTAACAATCTTTATGTCCCTTACCACTGGTGGGGGGAAACAATAAAAGATTAGTGAGACGTTGATTTACTTTCAACAACTGATTTTATTTAAATTGATTTGTTCTTTTATACAAAATAAAATGCAACCGTAATTGCAAAACATACAATAAATAAAATAACTTATTGCTTAATTCGCACAAATTGCTTAATAAGCAATAGTTGCGAATGCTTTACTTATGACCTAATTTTTACTTTTTGTTGATTCGTCAACCAAGAAATTAAGCAACAGGTGTGAGCGATTAACTCATGACCTAGTTCTTAATTTTTTGTTGATTCGTCAACATTATGCCGGCTCTGCGTTGGTATTATGAGTTGGTCTAGATTTGTTAGCCTCAGCAGGTTGTTGTTTATGTGCAAGACCAAGCGACATCGTAAGTGGACGGTGATGTATGATTATTGGCTGATGTTGATGGTATTCTCGGTTTAATGTAACACATGTAATATAATACTCCAACGAATATGATTATTAAAGCATAGTTGATAAATCTTGCACCAATGGGATAACGGTTTCATTTGTAATTTTATGCATTCTACTGTCAGGTATTGAAATGTTTTGCATGCTGATTGGTTTAACGTGGTGTGTGATTGATTGAAATTCTTTCATCATTCTTCCTTCCAGTTGAATAGTCTTAGAATGTATTACACAATCTGGAGAGATATGAATGATTCCCGTATAATTCAGAACTACTTCTTCACGTTCAATATGACAAATTACATGAATTGTCGTTAAATTTGGTGTAATGAATATCCAAGCATTGGGCGTCCAAAGCTCTTTCCAAACTGGTTGTATAACTTGAAATCTTTTTGACGGACAGTTATCGAATGTTAATTTATTATACAATTGCTTAATTACACAATTGGAACTCTCGTCAATGTTGTAAAATATTGTTGGATGAAGTTACCTAGTACCATTATTCAGCTTGGTTGCAGTCTCCATTTGGCTGATAGTAACGTCAAAATATTTTTTACTGCTATAATTGATGCCAAATGTGGATGTTAACAATTCGATTTCTTGATATATATTATCATTAATTCTTTCTGGAATCGTGTTGAATCTAATGATTTCATATTCTTCTATATCGCTGATTGTGAAATAACCATAAATTATAACGTTGTCAGTATCTCGAACATATTCCAATCTGTTCATCGGGATTGGTAAGACATAAATTTCTGGTCCAATTTTTGAGGAACATCGAGTTATAATATCATTGATTTCATCATGCGAAAGGAATTCATAAATATGACTGCGTTTTAAATATACATACATTGAAGATCTTATTATATTTTGATTCTACTTCTCGAATGTAATTGGATGCCATTATATATGAATTAAGTACATATATATTCAGTTTATTTCCTTCTCCGATATCATGCCAACCTTGCATCTGACTGATAGCCTGCAATCCTTCGTTTAGTCTTTTACTAAAGCTGTTGATTTTGTTGATGATTTTAGTTTCTGTGTTGTTTACTGCCGCTATTGTGGATATCATAATTCTAGCATTTGATTTAGTATTTTGGATCAATAATTTCTGATTTTGATCCAACGTTTCAATGTCGTGATACACTTCATCGTTTACACCAAAAAGTGTTGTTAACACTGTACCTAATATTCCTCGGGGACTTCTTGTAACTGATGATTCTGCCGTCAACAATCGATCAATGGTTGTTCTTAAAATGCGCCCTTCATGACTTAAATTGGAAACTAAATCGTCACATTGTATATAAGGATTGACAGCCTTTGACTTGGTACACAACATTGTTAATTGTTTTATGGTGCTATTAACGTTCCTTTGATCTTGAATTATGTTACGGATTGGAAATGTGATAGTGGTTCTAAGTGCTCCTCTTTGTATTTTTGCTTTGCCTAATCCTTCAATGAATAATCCTGATTCGGGATATGTTATAGTGGATGTGGCTAATGTAGTTCCTAATGTGAGATATGCCAAAAATATAGCAAGAACTGTCGATTTTGATTGCCTAGCCGATAACCATTGTCGTCGCGTTTTAGGATCTCCTGCAGTAGACTTTGTCGAAACTACTTCTTTATTTCTGATAGTGTTTCCAAATGGTAACATATTTTGAGTGTCTGATTTTGCTTTGATTAATGTTACTTCTTTAAATAATTTTGGGAACTTCTCCTGGTTTGACGGAATATGACCTTCTTTTACATTATCAGTGATTGGTAGAAGACATATTTTTTGGATTGTACGTTTTACTATCCCCTTTTGGGTTTTAATGGTAGCAACTCGGATTAAGCCATCTGTTCCTGTATGAACTTCTATAACTCTGCCTAGAGGCCACGTCGATGATATTAATGTTTTTGTTCTTTCAATATGACTAGGTGACCAACTTCTATATTTGGTATGGATTTTGTCCATTTGTATCTCTGTTGTTGAATATTTCTTATATAGTCTTGGAACCACCATTTACAAAAGTCTTGCTTTATTTTCTGCACAATCTTCCATCTTTTTAGGCTAGTTTCTGTAAAGTTAATAAGACTATCATGCGCTGGAGTCATTAATGACGATCCCACAATGAAATGTCCTGGTGTAAGTGCATTAAGATCTTCAATGTTGTCTGTTAATGGACAGAGTGGCCGTGAATTAAGACAACATTCGATTTGAATTAAGACCGTACTTAATTCCTCGTATGTCAATTTTTGGTCACCTATAATTCTAGCTAGATGATATTTAATGGATTTTACTCCCGATTCCCAGAGACCACCAAAGTGAGGTGAGCCAGGAGGGATGAAATGCCAACGTATACCTGTTTCAGCTAGATGATTCTCTATTTGAATCTTCTGTAAAATGTTGTTTGCACCTGTAAAATTGGTACCATTGTCGCTATAAATATGATGTACTGAGCCACGTCTGCTTATCATTCGTTTGAGTGCTGCTAAAAATCCTTGAGATGTCAGATCTGAAGTTAACTCAATGTGAATTGCCTTTGTTGCTAGACATACAAAAGTAGCTATATATGCCTTATGTGTTTTAATTCCCCTGAATTGCGAGCATTTAATGTGTAATGGCCCTGCATAGTCTATGCCGCAGTGTGTGAATGGCCTCGAGAAATTTACTCTTGGTGTTGGTAAACTTCCCATTAATTGAGATTGTCCTTTTGCCTTTATTCGAAAACATTTTAAACATTTATTGATGCAAGCTTTCACAGCGATTGTTCCACGAATAATCCAAAATTTTTCCCGAACGTAGTTTAGCGTCAGTTTTAATCCTCCATGAATCGTATTAATATGCGCCTGATTGATTATGAGTTTGGCCAAAGTACTCGTTGTATGTAAAATTATTGGATACTTTTGGTTGTCAGATAAATCTGCATTTCTTAATCTGCTGCCCACTCTTAGTACTCCTGCACTGTCAACAAATGGGTTTAATGAACACAACTTATTACTTTTCATTAATTGTTTCTGAAGATTAAGCCGTCTGATGTCATCTGAAAAACATTTTTGTGCCTGCTTCACCAACACAATTTCTGCTGCATCGATATCGTCTGCCGACAGATTGTCGATCTTTCTTTCGGATTTCTTTTTATGACAATTATAAACGAATCTAAGACAATAAGCTGTCACTCGAAGAAGTTTGTTTAATGAAGAAAATCGATTAATAATATTTTCATCTTTGGTAACGTCCACGACGGTACATATTGCAGTTTTTCTGGTTTCCGGAATAAGATTCAAATCTATTACTTCATCATTTTCTGGCCAATTTCCTTCATCTTTTATTAGCCAATTTGGACCATGCCACCATAATATATTTGAAATAAGATTGTCGCCATATACTCCCCTTGATGGAATATCTGCTGGATTATCTTTTCCTGGAACAAATCTAAATTGCCCTTTAAACGTATCCTGAATATACGATACTCTGTTTGCTACAAACGTAGTCCATCTATTTGGGTATTGCCTTAGCCAATTTAATACAATTTTTGAATCTGACCATGCAATAACTTTACTATAGGTAATCTTGTTATTCTTCTGAATGTAATTAATCAACTTTATTAATAGCACAGCTGCGCATAACTCCAATCGGGCTAATGATACCTGCTTAATAGGCGCAACTTTGGTTTTTGATGCTACTAGGGATATTGTAACCTTATCTGCATTGATAACCTTTGTATATACAACTGCAGCATATCCTGCTTCTGACGCATCTGCAAATCCATGTAACTCGATTAAACTATTCTCTGAATGTTGTGTCCATCTTTTCATGGTTATTTTCTGAACTGCAGGTAATCTCAATTTAAATTCTTCCCATTGTGCCTGTAGATTGGGTGGAATCTCTGTATCCCAACTAATTCCTAGCATCCACAATTTTTGTATCATAATTTTTGCTTTAATGGTTACAGGTGACAACCAACCAAATGGATCGAATAGTTTTCCAGCATCACTTAGAATTGTTCTTTTTGTGTATTTTGAGCTGAATGACCCGGTATTTATTTTAAATTCAAATTGATCCAATTTAGGACACCATTTTATTCCTAAAATTTTAATTGCTTGATCGTTGTTAAATTGCATCTCTAACCCTGGTTCAATGTCTTTTATCTGGATATTCGTCAACATTTCCGGTTCGTTTGATGCCCATATTCTTAAGTTAAAACCTCCCTTCCGCAATAATTGGATTAATTCTTCTTGTACTTGTTTACACTCTTTAATCGTATTAGCGCCTCCCAAACAATCGTCTACATAAAATTTTTCATTTAAGGTTTCACTTGCCAAAGGATAATTAATTCTCTCGTCTTCTGCTAGCTTAAACAACGTCTTGATGGCAAGATATGGTGCTGATGCAGTACCATATGTAATCGTGTTCAAATTGTATTCTTTTATTGGTTTTTTCTGATCGTTTCTCCATAAAATTCGATGAAGATCTCTATCATCATGATGAATCAGTATTTGACGATACATTTTTTCAATGTCAGCCGTAAAAACTATTTTAAACATTCTCCACTGCAATAATAGAATGAATAAATCCTTTTGTAATGTAGGACCTGTCATCATAATACTGTTCAGTGATTGTCCTGATGTCGTTTTCGCGGACGCATCAAACACCACTCGAAGTTTTGTTGTCGTGCTGTCTTCTTTAATAACTGCATGATGCGGCAAATAATATATCTTTGTCTTTGGTTTCTCATTAACTTCCTTCATATGACCCAGCTTGATATACTCTTGCATAAAGTTCACATACTCTTGCTTTAGTGCTGGATTCTTCTTAAATCGTTCTTCCAATGAAAAGAACCGTTTTAATGCCATCTTTCTGGATTCACCTAACGTTTCTCGATCATTTTTCAGTGGTAACCTAACAATGTATCGTCCTGTTTTATCGCGGGTGCAAGTTGAATCATAATGTCGCTCACAACGCCTTTCATCTACTGTTCTTAAGTCCGCATTTGGAATTTCCTCTAATTCCCAAAACCGTTTTAAATACTCGTCGCTGCTTTCGCAAGCCATGGAGCATAACATTATTTTGTTTGTGATTGTACGCTCTACATCTAAAGGTCCTGATAATATCCATCCAAATAGTGTGTTTTGAGCCATTGGAGAGTTGTCTGGCCCTTTAATTAATCCTTCTTTAAACACTTCTGGTAACACGTCCGATCCGATTAACAATTGTATTTCCCTTGGTTCAGCATACCAAGGATCTGCTAACTGCAATCCATCAATATGTGACCATTTTCCTGGCGTGAATTCTGCATTTGGCATTTTTGATGTGATTTTTGGTAACACTATTGCTTCGATATGACAGCTTTTATTTTCATCATGTATAGATTGAATTTCTAATGAACATTTGGCTATAACGCTTGTTGTTTGTCCATTGATACCTTTTACATGAGTTTGATAATTGGTCAATGGTGCTCTGATTGATCTTGCTAATTGTTCTGTTATTATACAAGATTGTGATCCTTGATCAAGAAGCGCTCGTATCGGATTAACTTGTTTTTTAGTCCTTATAATTACCATTGCGGTTGCTAGTAAAACAGTTTTTTCCTTTTGGATGTTGTACGACGCTGCCACTTCGGTCTCTGTGGTGTTCTTCAATGTTGGCATCCTCTGTTTACTTATATTATTTGTGACTGTTGGTTTGCCCTTAACTTGTTCATGAATAAGTTGATGGTGTTTTTTGTCGCAAATTGCACATCTTTTTTTATTCAAGCACAACTTACTAAAATGCCCACTCTGAAGGCAATTAAAACATAATTTGGCGCTCATAATCTTTTCACGACGTTCCGGCACCTTCATATTCAGAAACTTTGAACATCGAATTAATTGGTGGTCACCATTACACACTAAACATAGCGTATGTATTGTATTTACATGCGTTTTTGTATTTACTGCTGTTGGTCGAAAATTATTCTTATTTTCGCGATTTGTGTCACGAATTGCCTCCAATCCTCTAACTCTGCTCTCGATAAACTCGTATAAGCTGCTCAATTTTGGTATTTGTGTTGATGCCCCTCTTGAATGTTGGTATAATTTTCTGGTTTCACCATCTAATTTTGGAAGCAGTATCTGTATAATTAGTGGATCCCAACTTGACGTGTCCACATTTAAATTACGTATACCATATAACACTTCTCTAGAAGAATCCACTAATGTTTTTAAATCCTGTGCATTCTCATTTCTTATAGCTCTGAGCGACAATAACTTATTGATAAGATTGTCCACAAGTATTGCTGGATTGTTGTATCTTTGTTTCAATAGTTCAACTGCCGCTGTATAATTGTTCGCTGTTATTGTTAAATGATTGATAAGTCTGGCGGCTTCTCCACGTAGACTTCCTTTTAAGTACTGCATCCTTTCTACATCCACTAGATTATGGTTTTGTTGAACTAACCGGTCGAACAATTCCCAAAATGGACACCACTCTTCAAATCTGCCGCTGAATATTGGTACATTCAACGGTGGTAGTTTGATATTGTTACTTACGGTTGTTCTGGTTTCTGAAACGTTTTGACTGCGAACGTTCAGTTCTTCTTGTAACTGGATATATACTCCTTCGTATATCGATTCCAGTTGAATGAAATCTCCTTGGTCTATTTCATCATTGTTAAACAGACATTCATCGTTTAATTGTGAGAACTTTGCCCAACAATTCTTCAATTTTTCCAATTTGAACTGTAACGTTTCAATACTTTTCGTTAAGTCTATTGTCTCTTTGATCTGCAACAGACTTGTACTTAAGATTGCTAAACGTTTGTTTGTAATTTCACATGGCCCGGTGATGGCGACTTCGTCATTGATACTTATGTCTTGATTCCTTGGTGACCGAGCTTCTTCTTGCCCTCTTATAACTTGATGCCTTGAAACTTGAGCTTCCTTTTGCTCCATTTGCCTTATTATTTCCAATTCATTATTAAATCGATTTTCGATTTCAATCCGTCTTTGTTGTAACTGGCCATAGTAATTTTTTGTGATATATTCATGATCAGGCTTCAAATTCTTGATCACATTATCATTGTTGTCTTCAAATGCGTCCCATTTCTGACGCAAATTTTCCAAACGTGTCTCAAAATACTGCTTTGAATATCTTGTAGAAGAATCCTTTTTAAAATTTATCCAGATCCTCTGGATCTCACCTTCAATGTCCTTTTGATGTTGGATAACTTGTTCGATCTCCATGATGTCCTCTGTTAGTATTTGATTTGATTTGTTGAGTGCCTCGGTACGCTTCTGCTTGTTTCACTTCGATGGTACGTTTGCATTCACTTCACTCCGATGTTAAAAGCCTCGGTACGCTTGTATTAACTTCACTCTGATGTTAAAAGCCTCGGTACGCTTGTATAAACTTCACTCCGATGTTGAAAGCCTCGGTACGCTTGTATTAACTTCACTCCGATGTTAAAAGCCTCGGTACGCTTGTATTAACTTCACTTCGATGTTAAAAGCCTCGGTACGCTTGTATTAACTTCACTCCGATGTTAAAAGCCTCGGTACGCTTGTATTAACTTCACTCCGATGTTAAAAGCCTCGGTTCGCTTGTATTAACTTCACTCCGATGTTAAAAGCCTCGGTACGCTTGTATTAACTTCAATCTTAGACTTAAGTCTCTTTGTTAGGTATATTTGAAACTCTTACCACTGGTGGGGGAAATTTCAAATATCCGGCTCGAAGGACCAAAAATTAACAAGAATGTTCATTAACAATCTTTATGTCCCTTACCACTGGTGGGGGGAAACAATAAAAGATTGGTGAGACGTTGATTTACTTTCAACAACTGATTTTATTTAAATTGATTTGTTCTTTTATACAAAATAAAATGCAACCGTAATTGCAAAACATACAATAAATAAAATAACTTATTGCTTAATTCGCACAAATTGCTTAATAAGCAATAGTTGCGAATGCTTTACTTATGACCTAATTTTTACTTTTTGTTGATTCGTCAACCAAGAAATTAAGCAACAGGTGTGAGCGATTAACTCATGACCTAGTTCTTAATTTTTTGTTGATTCGTCAACATATCGCGATGACGGGAACTATCAGAACATGTCCCACATCAGCAGTGAGTCCATAGTGGGTTTTACCCCTCTGCACCTCTTCATTAAAAAGACGTGAAGCTAGGCTACACTCTGGTATCAATATGCACGGAAGTCTTGACAGTCAAAACTCTATCTGCAGACTGGTTCCTGGCATAGAGATCTGCGATAGGACAGATCGCATGAACATGGAACTTCGCTTCGGTAGAAAGCCCGATCGATTGGATTGGGTAAATGGCACCCCTGGAGCAGAACCAGAAGTGATATCATGGTTTACCGATGGTTCAAAAACCACGGAAGGTGTTGGTGCTGGAATATTTGGTCCTAACACCAAAATCTCGCTAGCGCTGGGTATATGGCCCACTGTCTTCCAAGCAGAGGTTCACGCCATCGAGGTCTGCGCTCGTATCAACTTAAACAACGGGTTGAAAGGCGCCCGCATCTGCATTTACTCAGATAGTCAAGCAGCAATCAAAGCTCTATCCACCTGGAGGTTTTTCTCAAAACTTTCATTAGACTGCTTTGATATGTTGCAACAGCTGGCAAGCAGAAATAAGGTGACGCTTTGCTGGGTGCCTGGACACACAGGTATAAAAGGAAATGAATCTGCCGACAGCCTTGCAAGGGCAGGTTCTGCAACTAAAATCTGTGGACCAGAACCCTATTGTGGACTAAGTTGGTCTACAACTAGTTATCTAATTGATAAATGGATCTCAGCCGAGAGAGGTCGCTACTGGAGTGACAATCGAGGTAACCGTCAGGCAAAACAGCTGGTTCATCCATATAGTTATGGCAAGGCATCCCTCCTCAGCAGATCAGATTTAAAGTTGCTGGTGGGATATTTAACGGGTCACCATGGACTGCGTTATCACCTTAACAAAATAGGTCTGTCCGAAGAGATGGAGTGTCGACTCTGCTTAGAAGCAGACGAGACTACGAGCCACATTCTCTGTGACTGCCCAGCCTTGATCTGGGCAAGGAGGAAATCACTGGGAGGAGAGCTGCTCTCTCCTTCTGACATTAGGAGGTCCTCAACGGACGACATTCTGGCCTTCATTCGGAAAGCGGAATGTCTTCTGTTCAATTAGGGTCAGTTACGGCACAAAAGATCAATCTGGTCGCAGTGCTCTGCTCCGGTGGGAGCTAGTACCCTGTTTATTTCTATTCTATTCTAATTGCATCAAACTGTTCAAACCAAAGAAAATTTAACTTCTTAAATACTTTTATCACTGTTCACAAGAAAAACTCTTTTATTTTTGATTTATATATTAACAATTTTTTTCTGATTTCAAAACTCCGACTTTTCGCACCCACTTCAACCGCCAAACCAAAAGACAAAAATAGACCTCCGTTTTCCTTTTCTGCCGACTTATATATCCTAATATTATTTCGGTCAAAACTTCCTGTTACTTTAAGAACGGAGAACCAAATCTGGCTGTGTCTTTTTATAAACCGCTTCTCAAAATATCTGTTACTACTGTTTCTTTTTTTTTGTTTTTTTGCACATTCCAAACTTTTAAGTGCACGGTTTTGGCAGCATTATTTTTTTTTGCATAATTCCTAATTTTGCCTAAAACTTTTCGCCGCGACTCTTGATCAAACCAAAACCTAAAAAAATTTACAAAAGCTTTTTCTTACATATTTTGGCATTTAGCATGTGCGTGCAATGCACAGGCTAATTTTAATTAATATTAAAAGAAACAAAAAAAATGTGTAGACGAATTCGGGTGGTAAATACTGTACGGAGGCTACCTGAACAACGTGGGACATACGAGGTAACATCATGTTTGTCATTTTTCTACCTATGTTAATATATCACCTTCTACTCACACAGGCCTGTCACATGGACGCTAGAGTACAAACACACCGAGTTTATGTTTAAGACTGACTGTCGTGTGTTTTATTGTATATTGTATTTTCATATTACAGGGTTGCCATGACATCCCCCTTTTTTTGAAAAAAAAAAATTAATATTCTAATTGGGAATACTTTCTTAACAAAATTTTATCTTTGATTTTGAAATTGAAAAAATTTGAAAAAAACCAATTAATATTTTAACAAAAAACTAACTTTGCTCTGAAGGATCATATTTCACAATTGGCTTTAGTTTTCGTCCATATCTCGAAAATTTGGTTGTTTCCACCGGGTGGGAATCGGCCTGAGGAACCACGTTGCTCTGCTCCGGATCATGACATGCAGCTTCCGGTATACGTTGTGAGACGTCAGGGTTCTCCTGAGGCCTTTCCTTCAGTTCAATTAGCGGGAAAATTGGGAGCTTTGCTTTCGTGGTATGCAGATGAATACTATTATGGCGATATTTTCTACCCTCCGGCGTTTCAACTATAACGGAACGGGGGTTTGCAGTTACTTCAATCACCTTTGCCGGGTTCCATGCACGATGACCGACTTGCATTCTCACGTTGTCTCCCATTTTAAGTGCTTGACGTGGAACTGCTACTCTATCTGCGTAGCGTTTTTGATTTTCGCGTAACTCTCTAAGTTCTTCCGTAACTCCTGGAACAATATTTGGCTTTAGATTAGATATATCGCTTGGCAGTATTGTTCTCGTTTCACGGCTTAATAAACGTTAGCTTGGCGATTTTAATATGTTATTTCGAGGAGTATTGCGCCGCAACAGCATTGCCAAATATGGATCACTTCCATCAGACCAACATCTTTTTAGTATGCCTTTTACCGTCTGTACATTTCGCTCTGCAAAACCATTTGATTGTGGATAGTGGGGTGAAGAAACTCTGTGTTGGAATCTCCACTTTATTTTAAATTCTTTAAAGGAATGACTTGTAAACTGTGGTCCTCCATCTGATTCAAGAATCTCTGGTATACCATGAACTGAAAACCACTGACGTAGCAGTAAGATAACTTCAGCTGACGTTGCTGATTTCAGTTTTCTGAAATCAGTGAAACCCGAATAATGATCGGCGATCAGCAAACAATCGTCGCCTTTAAATTTAAATATGTCTGTCGAAACGAGTTGAAAAGGATATTCTGGGATACCTCTTAATATTAACGTCTCCTTTTGATTCGCATGTTGGGTCTGCTGGCCTATTGCACATTTTTCAACATAATTTTTTGTGTCGACTGTTAAACCATTCCAGAAAAAAGTTTGACGCAGACGCTTTAGCGTTGTTGAAATCCCAACATGCCCGGTATGAGCTTCTGTGATCATAGAATTTTTCATATTATTAGGTAGTATGATTTTGTTACCCTTCATTAGCAATCCATCTTCAAATGTAATTTCCTGCTTAAATGATGAGTATTTATTGATAATTTTCTGCGTATTTTTCACATTCTCATGCCTTTTTTTCATGATTGCTTTCTTAAGTGCTTGTAACTCGCTATCTGCAGCCGTTGCTTTTACGATTCTAACGCGTAACGTATTACCTATTGCATGAATAAGATAAATTTCTTCATCATGATTAACTTCGTCTTCGTCTGCTTCACAGTCTCGACTTAGAACATCTGCTATTGGTATCATCGTACCTTTAACGTATTTTATTTTTGGTGAATATTGTAGTATGTCATATAATACACCTTGAAGGCGTATTGGAGCCCTTTGGATCGGGTTATTGAAAATTGTTTCTAACGGTTTATGATCTGTTTCGATCATAAGTTCCTTTCCATATACAAAGGAATGAAATTTTTTACATCCAAAACGGATCGCCCATGCTTCCTTGCTTATTTGTGGTTGTTTTTGCTGCGATTCTGTAAATGCTTTTGTGGCATAACCAATTGGTTTTCCTTCTTGCAATAGGCATGCACCCATTGATTTGCTGCTGGTATCCACTGATAGTTTTACCGGCTTATTAACGTTGTAGAATGGGAATTCGGTACCGGGGTATTTGTCAGAGCTTTATTTATGTTATCCACAGCTTTTGTGTGTTCATGCTCCCACTTCCAGGCTGCATTTTTATGCATAAGAGAACGCAGTGGTTCTGTAAGCTCTGATAAATAGTTAATAAATTTACCGGGATATGTTACCATTCCCAGTAATCGCTGTAATTCTTTAACATTTGTAGGTGTTTTCAGTTGGCATATTGCTTTTACCCTATCTTCATCCGCTGAATAACCATTTTGAGTGAAAATGTGACCTAAAAACTTTATTGTAGTTTTCTCGTATTCACACTTTTCTTTATTCAATGTAAAACCTGCATCAGTTAATCGTTTCACTACTTCTTTAGTTGTGTTTTGCAGCTCTTTCAATGTTGGAGCATGTAAAAAAATATCGTCCATGGCTATTTCACACGTTTTAATATCTTCTAGCGTTCTATTCATTACTTCGCAGAATATCTCTGGTGCTGATGAGATTCCAAACGGCATGCGAAAATAGCTAAATCAACCCCAAGGTGTCGAAAATGTTAAATATTTTGAGGTAAGCTCTGTAACTTTGATTTGCCAAAACCCTTTTTGACAATCAAGTTTAGTGAAATACTTACTGCCATGTAGTTTTGCTGTTACCTCTTCAACTGACTTCATTGAACAAATCCGACGCTTAATATTTTTATACAGTTCTGTCGGATCCATGCATACGCGTAGTTTTCCTTTATTAACTACCAGCATTGGGCTCACAGCTGGTGTCGGCTCGCTGACGCTTTTTATTACACCTAATTAAATCATTCTTTCCAATTCCTGTTTAACTTTTTCTTCAATAGCGTAAGGAATTTTTCTTGCTGGTATGATTTTGAAATTGGGGTTGTCTATGAAATCGATGTCGTATTCGAAGTTTTTGCAACAACCAAGTTGGCTTACACGTTTTATAAATCCCAAAACTTCACAATCATTACCTCTCAGAACTGCTTGATGATTTTCTTCAATTACTGTAAATTTAATTGATCTTTCAACATTATTTTCTTTACGCAGAGTTCGACACTTGGTATTTATTTCACCCAAGACCTTAATGAAACCTCCGTCATATGTTTTAATACGTTTTACTGCACTTGGTTTGATTGTTATGTTTAGTTTTTTAACCATTCTCAATGGTAAAACGTTGCAACATGCTCCGGTATTCAACATTAACTTTATTTCATAATCGCCTATGCGCACGGTCTTTGACCATTTTTCTCCTTTCCCGCTAGAATTTATATTATATAGTTTCGTTATGTTACCGACGAAATTGAAATTTGTATCGTTGTCGCTATTGTTTTCAATTGCATTTAATTTTGTTGCAGTTCTTGCTGTTCCTCTCTTCTCTTTATTCTGTTGTGTTCCTTTTTCACACTTTTTTGATTTACAGGCTGCTTCAAAATGCCCCTCTTTTCCACATTTTTTACATTTCTTTTTATATGCTGGGCAGCTCTTTGGTCCATGTGTTCTCTTACAACGTCCGCAATCAAATTGTTTGTTACTTTTATTGATTTTATTAATTTTTGTTGTCAGACTTTGTTCGTTATTTAATTCGCTAATTTGTTTGCCGGCTCTTTCTGCAGTTCGGCAAATTTTTATGGCTTATTCTAACGACATTTCCTCTTCCAACCATAGTTTCTGTCTTGTGTCATCTGAATAAATGCCCAGAACTATTTGATCAGTTAGAAATTCTTCATCATTATTATAGCTGCATTTGCGCACTTGCTCGCGCAATTATTGCAAGAAATCGTCAAAGGCTTCGGACTCTTGCTGTTTAATACGGTGAAATTGGCAGCGTTCATATGTTTTATTGCGTGTTGGAATAAAGTGCTTTTTTTTTATTTCTTCCTGTTTTGCTGCTTCTTCCGCAGTCAGGGCCAAATTATTTATCAAACGCACAGCGTCCTTTCCTATTACGGTCTTGAAATTTGCCAATTGCACTTCTACCGTTTCTTTATCTATTTTCGCAGCAATGGTGTAGTTTTCGTATGCTTCTACCTATTCGCTCCATTCTCGCGTCATTTCGAGTTCATTGTTTATTAACAGCGGCTTTGGTGGCTTAAGCATTTTGCTTTTTTCTCTCTTCTTTTTTTTTTTTGTGTGTGTATGTTTTTTTACCGACGCGTTGCTTACAAAAACACCGAGTTTATGTTTAAGACTGACTGTCGTGTATTTTATTTTATATTGTATTTTCATATTACAGGGCTGCCATGACAAGGCCTACATAACAAATAGTAATAATAAGAATAATAATAATAAAATTAATAATAAAAATAATAATAATAATAAAAATAATAACAATAATAATAATAAAAATAATAATAATAAAAATAATAATAATTAATATCTCACAAGAAATGTTAAGACACAACTCCGTAACATTACTGGCCGTGACATAGCGTTGAATAAATGCATGAGATATAAAATGGCACGTTATGGTAATTGAGATCTTTTATAAATTTAATGATATTTTCTAGTTTAAAGATAAATGGACTGCTCGACGGATGTAGGTTTGTTATTGGAAAAATGGTGTTCTTTGAAGCATCATTTGGAGTAAATACATTTTTCAAGTGTTTTACAAATACGTCCCCTTTCTCAGAGTCACTTCGTGCCCAGTCACTATATTCTAGTCTGAGAGGAGGTTCATGCTGGATTGACTGTTTGAGATAGTTTGTTGCTTTCCAAAGTGAATAGTCAGTTTGTTCATTAGGTGCCAAATTGTATAGAAAATTGTTTAGGGATTTTTGATGTCTTTCCGCTAGTGCATTTTTGAGTTCATTAGAACATTTAGCAAGTAGAACTTTATGTTTTGGGGATCTATGTCGTTGCCATAGTCTTCTAGCTTTCCTCTTCCAAGAATTTTAGGACGAGCTTTACATGTGATTTCTACAGCGATCATGCGGGGGAGCTCTAACAACTTCTCACTCTTACGTAAGATCGCTGAATTGGTATAAAGCAGAAAATTTCGAGTCTTTATTAAAAATCGGTTTTGCCGTAAGCAGAGTTGTGAATTGGCTTTGGATTTAACAAGACAGTTTTACTAGTGCTTTCTTTCTTTTTTCTTGATTTTCTTATAAAAAATACAATATGTACAAATAGCGTTTTTTATTTAAAACACTAAATAAGAACTAAATAAATGTATATAGTTAATATATAACATGTGAGTGTTTTTAATTATAAAGAAATAAATAAAAATACATAAAGATATACATAACTATATATTTCGTTAAACTTTGCGTTTGGATAGTTCTATTCTGTTGACATTGTACTGTTATTATTGTTGGTGAGTAATCTGATGACAGTTCAATTGATGGAAATGTGGTGATTGTTGATAGTTTAATATTTTTACTTAGGCCAAAGTCAAAAAGATCTGGGACTTTTTGTCGATCAGAAGGCCAGTAAGTTAGCTGTCCAGTTGAAATGACATCGAGATCTTCACTTTTCACAACTGCTAGAAGTTTTCATCCTCTTGGTGTTATTAGTCTTGAATCCCAGAATGTGTGCTTGGCATTGAAATCGCCTGCGACTAGAAATTTAGAACCGAGTGTTTTAAAAAAGATTTGGAAGTCTTGGACTTCTATATTGTGATTGGGTGGACAATATATTGCAGCTATTAAGACATTTTCTCCATATTCATCAACTCGAATAGCTGTTGATTGCAGATAATCTTTACTGAAGTCTTCTAAACAATAGTGTTTAAGGCTTTTTTTAATTATAATACAAGTACCCCCACGACCGATATCTTTGGGATGCTAAGTGTCATAAAAGCAGTAATTTAGAATTTTGAAAGCGTTTTTTTGAGTGAGATGTGTTTCAGACACAAGCATAATATCAATTGCATTACTAATTAAAAAATATTCAATTTCAAGTTTATTTTTTATGGTTCATTATCAGAGCTTGCATTAGAGCACTTTGATTTTTTATAAGTTCTTGCATCATGGTTTGCATACTACACATAAAAACATTAAGCTTTTGAATCATTGTATGTAGGGTTTCTTCTAAATTACCTATTGCCGGTTTCGCCAATTGTTGAGGTTGAATATTTTCTTTTAATACATTTGCATAACTTTTGCCTTAAGGTATTATTACTTCTGGATTGCCTACTTGTTCTTGGAAGTAATTTTTGGGTGGCACAGTATTTGATAGATTTTTGGGAAGAGTTCTCTGCTTAACTGCAACAAATACAGTACAATTCCTATAATTTGCTGTATGGTTTTTGCCACAATTGCTACATTTTTTTGCATTTGGATCTTTCTTAGGTTTTGGGTATATGGAGAATTTGTGTAAATCTCCACATATTGCGCATACACTGGGTAAGGTGCAACAGATGTGAGTATGTTTAAATTCTTGACAGTTAGTACATTGTATTTTGAAGCGTTCTTCTACTGTTATCCTTTGATGTAAAAGATAAAGAAGATAGTGATTTGGATGTATTTCTCCTTCAGCGAATTTTTTTGTGTTGGCTCAAGTTCTACTTTAATATTGGTTGAGGTGTTATATTTTTATTTTTAATACTAAAGATGGATTTTGTTTCAAATCCGGCTTCCGCCAAGGCTACTTTTATATCAGATTCCGGTACGAAATGTTCTATACCTTTAATTATCACACTTAAACCTTTGCTACATTTTAACTGATAGGTGTAGTAGCTTTTGTTATTGGCATCGAAGAAGTTTATAATTTTTCTATAGTTCATTTCGTCATTTATTTGGATTTTTGTTTCATTGACATTTCCTTTTAAGAGTGGAATCACGTAGAAATGTTTATCGCCGACAATGGATGTCATTTTCTGTAAGAGCTCATTCGATTTTTTTTCCCTTACGTAGATTGGAGGTGGTTTATATTTTTTGGTATTATTTCCAGTATTCTCGCTTTCATCGGTTGATAAAATTTCAAATCTATTTTTATTTGAGGAGGCGCGGTTTTCAACTAATTTTGTTTGTTTAGCTACTTGACTAGTTGGTCTTGTCATAGGACTGCGTTTCCGCTTTGTAACAAGAATGTATCTATCTAATCCTGTCTGAATTTTATTGCCGCTGTTTTGTTTAGCAGCATTTTGCATATTATTTTTATCAGTGGAACTTTAAGCGCATTTAAGCAAATTTTAGATTTAAAGAACCGCAATTTCTCTATTTATATTATTTGAAAGCAGAGCAAAAAAAACGCGTCTAAACACTTTAACGAGAGTTGAAGTATTAAAGTATTCTTAAAAATAAAATTATTTTTAATTTAATTCCTTAAAACGTTGCATTTTAATATTTTTATTTACAACATCATTTTTAAAATATAAAAACTTACTTATAAAATGTTTTTATCACAAAATAATTTTTAAAATATATAAACTTCTTTAATAATTGTTTGCAGCACTTTTTTTTTTCAAATTTGCTTCTTTTGAAGAAAATAAATGTCTATGTCTAATAAAAACTTTTTCAATTACTTTATAATTTTTTTCCGATCTTTGCTCATCCGACGCTCACCAAAATTCTTAAATTATAAGAAGTCTGCAGATTTAGATATACACAAATAGACATGTATTTAGACTTAACAAATAATTGAAAAGTTTTAATTTTACCGCATACATGTCTCAGACCAAAATTTGGTATGCAAACTTGAATATAGACGATGCGATTTAGTAGCTCGCATACCTTGTCTGCAAACATGTAGCATCGTCTATATCCTGCTTAATTTAATCTGCATTTCATCTCCACCATTTACATTATACATTGAAGATTAATTTTGACATTTCTCTTGTTGTGTTTTGTTTTGTTTGTTTGATAAAAGTTTCAATAGCAAGTAGTAATAAAATAAAGTTTTAAGTAATAATTTTTCTAAAAAGACAATTGTTGCTTTAATTGTAAGCTCAAATTCAAGTTCGGCAGAGAAAAAAATTGTTATGTAGTTTAAAAATAAAACGCCGCCTACATATGCTAAATCTATGTATTCTTATACAAAAACGGAATATTTTGTTGGAATTTTTATATATGAAGACAACACGAAGATTGTGGAATTGAATATTATGGACGTGTGCGAGTTAAGCTAAGTTGATGCTAAACCAAATGGGACCTTTCTTGGGATTTTTTGCACAGCACACATTTAGCCACTTAGCCCAAAAAAGTGTGCGAGTTACATTTTGACAGCTTATATCAGCTGTGAATATGTTTTGATTTCAGTATTTTGTTTACATATTTTGCAATAGCGGAGAACGCGCAAATTAATGAAATATTTTTATTTATGTACTTTTCCGAATTAATTGAATTAAATATTATCGTAAGATATTGATAAAGAGATTCTTAGAAGAATATCCAAAGGTAATTATAAAATAATTTCTGTAAATAACATAAATCATCAGTTTGACTATTTAGCGCGACTTTTAATCCAAAGTAGGTATGCTTCCGAAATATTTAGAGCTGTTGCGAAAAAACATAATTCGAACATAAAAAAATTTTTTATTCCCTCACCAAATGAAGAAACTCGTTGAGATATTCTTAAAATTAATTCGCGTAAAATGAACTTGAACTGCGACATTAATTTGCGTAAAATAGCTGAACTTATACCGAGAGCTTCTGGTTCAAATGTTAAAGGCGTTTGTATAGAAACTGGTATGTACACATTACGTAAGCATGGTGTGCATGTTATTCAAGAGGATTTTGAAAATGCTGTCACTTAAGGTATGCAGAAGGATTCAGAGAAGAACACGTCTATTTAGAAATTATGGAAGTAAATATTAAAACTTTTATATATTTATACACCGAGTATCATAAAATGATTATTGATTTGTAATTGAAATATTATTTCTTGGATCTTCACAATTACAAATTAAAAACTTAAAATAACATTTACGTTTTTTTTATTTGCTAGTTTTTTGTGAGAAACGCATAATTATTTTTTTTTGCTATTAAAAGCGTTGTGTATTAGATTAAGTGTTGGTTTCTAATATTTTGACAGTTGTAGATGATTTTAGTTTATATAAAAAATATTTTGTCTCAAATATTTTTTTAAAACCTCTTGAGTTGCGTTGTCGAAATAAAGAATTGTGCAACATGCTACAGTACAGTAAGAATCTGTGGGATTATCGACTTTCTCTCGTTCTTACTCAGCATCAACTATCCGATTATAAACTAGCGATTATAAACTTTAGTGGAAGTTTTGCCATTCGCAAGAAAAAAGGATTAAGTAAGATCCAATAAATCAAAGGACTTACCTCGGCTTCAACAACAAAATGTTTGCAGAAGTTGCATAATTCAGAGCAATGATATTCGACTCAAGACATGCTGTAGACAGAGGCGAGTTACATTCTCTTATCTTATCCCTATACTAAATATTTTATTATCGTTGTCTGACCTAATCAAACAACGAAATATCTAAATTGCATCCTACTAGACATTTTATTATCGTTGTTCGACCTAACCAAACAACAAAAGATCTACATTATATTTTATTATATTCTATCATCTTTAACTAAACATTGTAACTAAAAATATTGTTATCGCTGTTCAGCCTAACCAAACAATGAAATGTTCTCATTGTATTTTATTATAATTACATACCGTATTATACTGTTACGTTTTTTTCGTTTTACTGATTATACCTGGGCTCCCGTTCGTATCGCGTGATTGTCAACAACTCAACAACTTCTCCGACTAGACAGCAGACATCTTTTTTTCTGTTTTGTTATTTTCTTCTTTCTTGTCAACTCGCAATGTTGCCGTGTTGCACGATTTTATATTGCCAGACTAGATTTGTTGGTCTAGGTCTAGACCAATGTTTCACTGCATTTATCTTTTCCTCATCGGTATGAATACCTTGCGTCGTCACTTTATGTCCGAGATACGTAACTTGCGTTTTCATCAAAGAGCATTTTCTGGGACTCAAGCGTAATCCAGCTGCCGCGATTCGTTGAAAGACTTCCTCCAAATTTTTCAAGTGGTCATCAACACTTTTTCCCATGATAATAATATCGTTGAGATACACCAGGCATGTTTTCCAATGAAGTCCCTTTAACACTTGCTCCATAAGTCGCTCGAATGTTGCTGGTGCATTACATAATCCAAACGGCATCACTGTGAACTCCCATAGCCCATCGCCTATACTGAACGCCGTCCTCTCGCGACCATTCTGCTCAGTTTCGACTTGCCAATAACCACTTTGAAGATATAACGTGGAAAACCATTTCGCTCCAGATAGTGTGTCTAAAGTGTCATCGATTCTAGGCAATGGATAGCTATCCTTTTTAGTGATATCGTTCAGTTTCCGATAATCCACGCAGAATCGTGTGGTTCCGTCCTTCTTCTTTACTAGTACAACTGGGGAGCTCCACGGGCTCGTTGATGGTTTAATTACACCACTTTTCTGCATTTTATCTATTATTTGATTAGCCTCTTCTCGTTTAGCAAGCGGGACCCTACGTGGGGTTTGACGAATAGGTTTCGCGCCGCCAGTATCTATCCTATGCTTCACGATGGCAGTTCTTCCGGGTTTGCTATCTTCAGTAGCAAATATCGAAGCGTATTTGTACAGTAGCTTTTTGACCTTCATTTTATCATTCCCTTTAACATCTTCAAGACACCTCCAAAAAAGGTCAGGACTTATTTGCTGGTGAATGGCGACAGGTTTTTTTTGAGACTCATCGCATAGTATCACCGCTTCCACGGCATTACATTGTCCAATAACTATACCCTTTTTAAGTGTTACTGGCGTATTCAGTTCATTCAAGACTCTTACTGGGATTCTCGTTTAAACAAGCGTTTTACCCACCAATACATTGGTATTCAAATATAATTGGCGAGGCGTCGAATGGTTCAGAGTGTTCGTTGAACACCTTAACAAAGCTTCCTTTTTAGATCTTTTTTTTATTAGGTAAATAATCTCGCTATATTGCTACTTAACATTTTTTGTAATAGCTTTTCCAAACAGATTAACATAAACAAAATACGTATAATACAAACAAAATCACACATACATAACATATGTTAGTTACACCCAACATTACTTATATTTAATAAAAGAGAAAATACATTCCTCTCAAAATATACTAAGGTTCAGAATAAAAACTGCACCGCGCTGCTTACAAAGCATACAAATGAAATAACATTCACATAGGGACTATGTTCAGTATTGAATAAACACAAAACATACAAACAAATATAAAAATAAAAGAGAAAACAAGCCCCGGAAAATATATACGTAAAATAATCATAACTCTTAAATTAATGCGTGCAAGCGGTTCAATAAAAAAAGTGAACCTCCAATGTTATGCAAAGTAAATACAAAAGAGAAAAGAAATGACAGCGAAAATCGCTTTACGTTTGACTAGAAGTTCAGTCTACTAAACTGAACCCCAAGTTCATACAAAGCGTGCAAATACAATCAAAGTCACGTTTGCTGTTTTATATGGGCAAAAGCCAGTGAATCACAGGCTGCGAACATTTAAATAAATTGTTTTACGTTATACGTTATAGTTGGAGTTCTGGTTTGATCAAATTGTGAATACCTTGCCAAAAAGCTGACGCCTCGCTAGTGGCTGTAGACCAAAAAAATATTCAATGTAGTTTACAAATAAATTGTTAAAAGCAACCGGTACAAAAAGTAGTACCAATATTTTTAAAACAAATAATATGGTTAAGACAAAAATTCAATATTTTACAGGCCACCAGTCCTAATGATACCCTTATTTTGAAGTTATTTAGGCCACCATCATTCAGAGTTACTGTCACGAAGTAAATTTAAATTTAGCCAGGTTTATATATAAAAAATACAGAAAATAATTGTGTTGAATATATCGAATTTTATTTTATTTATTAATGAATTTCTAAAACCGTATTTACAATCATTACAAGATCTGAATTAAAAGGAAAGTCAAAAATTGTATTTGTTATGAAGACAACACCATACGAATATCATTATTGCCAGTAACATCCCAACATGTTTGATGCTGCGTATCAATAAGTTTAATATTTGCATTAAATGATAGTAAGGACGTACACAATCAACGTGACCACCACTAACAGCATAATGTAATGCAGTCTGTTCTTCATTTGCAAAACTTCCAATATTGGCTTTTTTGATAAAGTTAAAAACCTCTTTTTCATGTTCAGCTTTTTGTACTACATCATTTGGCGGTAGTTCAGTGAAATGAACTACCCAACTAAAGCCAGGTTCATATTTCTATGCATTTTTTAACTTTGGCTGCCAAAGTAGATCAAGTCGTTTTACCTTTTTAACATATAAATTGTTAAAAATAATGTTGAACACAAACAAAATTATTCAAATGTCAAAAATCACCAAAACAATATTGCCAAGTCAATGAAAAGAAATTCAATTATTTTTTTGGAAACAGGTACTACAATAAAATTTTATCAAATAAATGTTTATAATATTTAATAAAAGTAATAAAAATTTTAGAAAATACAGATATTTACAAAATTTATTACAAGTGCTCATTAAATTATGAAAAATATATGCAAAAAGTGATCAGTTTTCGGTTAAAAGTTTTCTAATAACGATAATTAATTTTTTTAAATTCAAATAAAACAAAACGTTTTAATAAAATTATTTTTTATTGAAATTTTCTATATTCATATATTCACTTAAATTCACGTATGAAAATATTGTCTTATGAAAATATTAAAATGGCAGCCCTGGCGATTTAGTCTCGACTTAGCCACCTCGAAAATATGCTAAGTATCGATACATCACTACATTATCAACACAACTTAGAATTTCCCTTATTTAGAAAGCAATTTAGCCTAACTCGCACACGACCTATATCAACAAGCAATTTTTGTATATTTATTTTTATTTTATATTTTGTATATTTAATAATTACGCATAGACATATGGAATCTAGACATATAGGTTGCGCAAGCAGAACACAAATTTCTTTCATTCAATCATTCCAAAAATTCTTCCTTTACGTCTTGTTTTATTTTATTTATGGTTTTTAATACCTTAAATAATAAAACTAATAAAAAAAATCTACGATGACTCCTAGATGCTTCACTGATTTTGAAATGTGAATGTTTTTACCAAAAAGTTGTAATGGCTCCATTAATAGAATTTTCTTTCTTATGAAGAGGATATTAACTGGTTTCGCCGCATTGATTTTGTTTCCTACATCAATGTTCGAAGCATTTGAAAGCACTTCTCGTTACGTTTCTAATGGTGTCTGAAAACTTGCTGTTTATCATCAATGCTACATCGTTCTCATAACATATTGTGTGTATGCCTTTTGAAGTCAAGCTGTTAAAGCAGAGTCTATGGTTACATTCCACAGGAATGGTGAGAGTACCTCTCTGTGTGGGTAACTTCGAAGTGCTCTGCCTCTCAGTCTATGGCTTCCATTTTGTAGGTTTATCGCTCTTTGCCCTAGCATGTAATCAATCCATCCACTAATGAGTGAATTGACTTCTCGGTCAGCTAGAGCAGAGTTTATCTTATCAAAGATTCGTCATCGATATGCCTCCTGAAGTGTGCTCTCTTTCAATTGCCTTCATGACCTCATGAAGGGCAGACTCTGCGGATCTACCCGGCATATAGTCGTGTTGATATCTGCTTAAAGGACACTTTAGTAGCGTTGTTCTAGATAGTCCACTATGTATCTATGTATATTTATTTTTATTTTAAAATTTAATTTTTACGGTAGATAGTTCACTATTACCTTTTCCATAGGTTTAATCATGAACGAGGTAAGGCTGACTGATCTGAATGACTTTGCTTCTGTGTAATCCTTCTTTCCTGGTTTTGGGTAGAAAAGGCACCCTCAATTCTCTCCAAACTTTAAGGACGTATCCTGTTGATAGTAATGTCCTAAATATCTCCGTAAGCATATCTGCGAGCAAGTCAATTCACCACCAACTTCTGTGCCATTTAATCCCAGTGATTTATATGAAGCGAATGTCAAGATGGCATTCCTTACTGCATTTGCGGTCACTATCTTTTCTGTTTTAAATCTGTCCTCACTGTTTATTCCCTTTTTTAGAGAAGGCCAGAAATCATCATATCTGAAATTTCTTGAAAACACCGTTTGCAAGAGAGTACTTAATGACTCTCCTACAGTCTCCATCATGGTACCATCCTTCTTTCGGATTAAACCAAATCTTGAGATGGAGTCTTTGGTGAGCGACTTACTTCAGAACTCCCCTTTATGTTCGAACACAAATCCCGCCACAACTCCCGTTTTCGGTTGCTTAGTTTCTACTTAAATTCGCGCTTTTTAGCCTTGTTTAGATTTCTTGTTTTTCCTCATGTATTTGTTAAACACTTTCCTTATCTCCTTTTTTTGCATCAAGATCCTGACTCCACCAGGGTGTCGAAGATTTTTCAGCAATACCGAATAAGTGTCTTCGAATGCTTTAGACATAGCAGCAGTAATCGCCTTGACTTCCGACTCTACATTCCATGCATTCTTGAGTTTTCTCAGCGGTTTGCTTTGTAATAATTCCTTTAACAACATTATGTATGGTACATGATCCGTATTCTCAGGAATCCTTACAAGCCTATGCCTACTAATGCGCTTTGGACGATAGTGTATTTTAAAGTGAATGGCCTGATGATCCGTTAGTGTGTCAGCAATCTCAATTTCTTAATATTCTACGTCATTGCGCCTGAGCACAGGGTTATGTCTTTAACTTCTGACCTCTGTGCATTCACTCCCTGTTTACAACCATCAGACTGTATTTTTCAACAAACTCGAGTAGAAATTCTCCTTTGTTGTTACTATCGCTGCTATCCCACACAATGTTATGTGCGTTCGCATCGCATCCCACGACTATTTCTAACCGTTTTGTCAATTTTCGAAGCCACCTTAAGCTCTGATGAGCACAGATGAGGCAATTGGATGCAATGTATCCCTTTCCTCAATATTATGTATGTCCCTTTTTTTCCAGCTGTCTTTGAAAAGACAGCGTGATAGCTGATATAGAGAGTCATTTTACTGCGTTTTGGACCCACCCACCGTCCTAACGGTCTAGACAGACCCATTAGCCCCATACCAGAGACGTTGTCCTGCTCACTGTGCTTCCATTTAGAACTTCACTTTGGCTTTATCTAGAATACAGCTGAGCCTGCCCCCTGTTATCGTGATCGCCTCAGCGTCTTCTTTAGGGAATCACACTGTGAGCTGACGCTAGCATTGCTTGTAGTTAGTAACCCTTCATTTCGAACTGTTTTTAACACAGTTGTTTTGCTTGTGCAGTCCGCTCAGAATACTTTCCTTGCCTACGGTAAAGTCGTAGACAAAAATGAATATTCTTTTTTCGCTGCGCAACGCTGTTAGAGTGTCAGCCGTCAGTTTAGTTTCCGGCCAAAGACCTTCCAGATTAGTTACCGCGCTGATTAGCCATGCCTTGGATTGCTGGTTTTTACACTTAATGGTAATGTGACCCTCCTTAAGGCGAGCGTTTTCAACATACCCTAAGTCACCTATTCCGACAACTAGGGACATAACGACGTTCAACAAAGATACTTTGAAAGCAAGAGGCCTCTCGATTCTTGAATCGGTGATACCCATATTGAGCCATCGTTTGTGTTTCCTGCTGCTCGCTTGCCAGGATTTTGCTTTTTTGCTGCTGCTCTTGCTGATCCTAGGCAGTTGATTCGCCATCCTAGTTAGAGGCCCCATTTTAATAGTAGCCATTGCTGCTTCTCCACCTATTTGACTCCAATCTTCTGACATGTAGGTTTTGATTGATTGACATCCTTTATGGGTTGTCCGCCTTTCTTAACCCTAGGCCCGTTTTGCGTTTTCCTTTGGTTATCAGCCATTAAAAGTTGTCCACCACGCCGACCAACAGTCCTTTTGCCAACCAATGCGCGTCAGTTGAGTGCCTGAATAGATACTCCACCTCTCGTTCTGGTTGGGTCTTTGATTGTGGATTCAGTTTGTCTAACATCCTTTACTGGTTGTACACCATCAGAAATATCGGACCTTCAAGGCAACCACCCTTATGCTATTCATCCTCCACGTGCGGTAGTTCGCTTAGTCGATCGGCTAGTTGTTCAACTGATCTGGTGGCTTTTCCATCCTTTCGCCTTTTTCTTCTTCGCTTCTGTTTCTTTCTCTTATTCAGACGGATACGCTCGGCGAAGTCCAGATCAGTCATTGTCATATTTCCAACTGTTGTAGTTAACGGCTCAACCTTTTGCGGGACCATTTCATTGGTCAAATGACTGTAATGCTTTGTGGTGTCTGAAGCTAAGGTTATCAGCTCAGCCTATAAGGCCACATTGTTCACCTTATTAGCGTTAACCACTTCACCTTGTTTAGGGTTTGTTAAAATTTTATCAACTTTGTTCCCAGGAGCTGCGAAAAGAAATATGTCCTCCCGCGGAATGTTTTGTATTGCACATATAAGGCTGCTTAAAACAGGAGGTGACCAGGTATCCTGAGTTCGTTACTAAGACTACTTCTGCCTTAGAAGCCAAACTAAAGCTGTAACTGTTCTACCATAGTTTGGACTTTTTATATCTAATACATACATTCAACTCACTCACATATTCATTGAATCATTCTCTCTAATCATTCACTAAAAGGGTTTTTTCCTTCACCTCTGCCCGACTATCTGCGTTAAGCGATAAGCAGAAACGTGACCGTATATATCACATCACAGTTGACCTGATAGATATTCACACTTCCTGAAGGCTGGTCAACTTAGCAGGACCTGAGCAGATGTATGTAAATACCCGCCTAATTCCCTGGAGTCCAGCAGTAACTAGTGATGTTAGAAGTTTGAAAATTATATAAACGAATTTATTCACTATCTAGAATTGCCTATATAATATGTATATTTATATAAAAAACTTTTTTATGAAATTCAGCCTCAAATTTATTTGAATTTTTTTACTTCTCATATGTTTATTAGTTTAGGCAGTGATGCCAAGTCGTTCTGAAGAACCAAAACTTGTTTTATTGGAACATTATTGGAACATTCATACAAACATATATGGTAAAATGACATCGTGACAGTTAATTTTTAAATTGTAGTGTGCATATTTCTTTTAGTGAAAGTATATTGAAAAATTGTAAATTAAAAAACTCTATTGTAAAATTACAGTCATATAAAAACCAGCAATATAAAATAATTTGGTTAACGCATTACGTGTAATACTTCAAATGTGTTGTGGAAATGTGCTCTTGTTTTTATTGAGGACATAACATTGTTTTCAAATATCTGTTGATATTTTCTTTAACTTCACATACCATGTTTTCCCTGACACAGATAGATGCGGACGATGGGTACCTAATTTAATTATTTATTTATTTATTTAATTATATATTTAGTTTTCAATTGTTGATTTATTTATTTATATAGTTATTTATTAAGTAATTTAGTTTTAGTTACTTTAGTTTTTTATTTATATTCACATTAATTGAGTCAAGTTATTGTATGTGGGTGAGTTATGCCATAATTTTTTTAGAAAGTTGTAGGGCTAAGTATATCTACGGTGCCAATTTCCAGTGGCTAACGACCACTGTTGTACAGGTATTGTCATTGAACAAATTACTCAGGGCATGACTTTATACCTATGATATGGTTATGAGACCGTGTCAGTGATAAAGCTCCAGAAGTTGGAGTTTTGAACACAAAGAATTATATGCAGACAGCCTGAGAAACATTTAGTAAAGAGCTTTAGTCCACAGAACGCTGATAACATCATATAAATTGAAGCAATGAATTCATTTTTATTGAATATCAACTAGTATGCGTATGTACTTGATCTGAGGGACTTCTCGATACCATGTACGGAGTTATTTCCGCCATTAGAAGCTTACATAAATATTTCGAAAGACGAAATATTTCAATAAAAAGCGCACCAGATTTGGTGAATGGATTTATAGAATTTCACAAACTTTGCAGCGTAAACAATTCCGTGAATATCTCATATCTTACTGACTTACTTATGTGGCTATAACAACTCGTTACCGAGTTTCGGCCTGACGCAGCATGTCTCCCCAGGCGCCTCTGCTGCGTGCGTACCTTCTCCAGTCTCGTATATCAAGTCCAGTTAGTGCTCCCTCAACTTGTTCACTCCATCGGAGACACGGTCTACCGCTACGTCTTCTTCCGCCAACTACTGCTTCAAACACCTTTTTCGCCGGAGCGTCTTCATCTATTCTCACGACATGACCAAGCCAGCGAAGCCGCTGGATGTTAATGCGCTGAATTATATCAATGTCGTGATAAAGCTCGTACAGCTCGTGGTTCATTCTAATGCGGTAGTCTTCGCCAACTCGTAGAGGACCAAAGATCTTACGAAGAAGAGTGTTTTCTCTCGAACACTCCCAGTGCTGCTTCATCATTCTGTGATAACGTCCATGCTTCTGCGCCATACAGAAGCACAGGGAGGATGAACGACCTATAGAGCGCAAGTTTCGTTTGTCGAGAGAGAGCTCTACATCCCAATTGCCTACTGAGCCCATAGTAGCACCTATTAGCAATGGTGATTCTTCGTCTGATCTTCAGAAAAACGTCATTATTATTCGTTGAGACGGTGCCAAGGTAGATGAAATTCTTGACAGATTCGAAAGTATAGTCGCCAGCCACTAGCCCGGTGTCCGAGCGACGCACATTTCTACCAGTAGCCGACATATACTTCGTTTTTCCCTCATTCACCGCTAAACCCATTCTTGCAGATTCCTTTTCGATAGCAGCAAAAGCAGCTGTAACATCACGCTTGCTACGCCAAATGATGTCAATGTCGTCGGCGTAAGCAAGGAGATGGACACATTTGTAGAATATTGTTCCATTACGATGAACACCTGCCCTGCACATGATCACTTCCATGACGAAATTGAAGAGGTCACATGATAAGGGATCACCTTGTCTAAAGCCTCGCTCGGTATCAAAAGGTTCAGAGAGACTCGATCCTATCTTGACGGAGCTACGGGTATTACTCAGCGTCATTCTGCAAAATCAAATTAATTTTGCAGGGATACCGAGCTCAGACATTGTGGCGTAAACGCGATCCCTAATGGAGCTATCGAAAGCTACTTTATAATCGACAAAAAGGTGATGAGTGTCGATGTTATGTTCGTGGGCTTTTTCCAGGATTTGTCGCAGTGCGAATATCTGATCAATGGTGGAGTGACCAGGTCGAAAGCCGCACTGATAAGGTCTAATCAGTGAGTTGGCATGTGGCTTCAACCTTTCACACAGTACACTTGAAAGAACTTTGTACGCGACAGGTATTAGGCTAAGCCCGCGATAGTTGGCGCAAATCGTCGAGTAACGTTTTTTCAAGACAGGACAAAGGGTGCTGAGATTCCAATCGCTGGGCATACTTTCATCTAACCACATTCTGCAGATAAGCTGATGCATGCACCCTATCAGCATATCGCCGCCGGCCTTGAACAATTCAGCAGGCAGGCCATCTGCGCCTGCCGCTTTGTTGTTAAGTCGCTGTATAGCAACACGCACTTCGTTATGGCTCGGTGGTGGAATTTAAATGTCATCATTTTCGATTGGGGATACAGAGGGCATTTCTTCAATGGCAGAGTTGATGTTATCATCGCCAGATAGTAGTTTGGAGAAATGCTCCTTCCATACTTTCAGTACATTCTGCGTATCTGTAACCAGATTACCATTTTCGTCCTTACAGGTTGATGCACCACGCTTAAAGCCTTAAGTCAGATGTTTGACTTTTTGATAAAATTTACGGGTGTCATTCCTATTTCCACACACTTCGATTTCCTCTCGCTCGCCCCTCTCTACCTTCTTCATCTCCCGATATTGTTCATGCATGGTTCGCGTCGCTGCTGACTACAGGGTTTTTTTATAGGCCGCGTTCTTCGCAGCAGTAGCTTGGCGACACTCTTAGTTGTACCATTGGTTTCGCCGTGGGGGACGTTGGAAACCAAGGACATCTTCCGCTGTTGTGCGTAGGGAGTGAGAGATATGTCCCCACTGTCCTTACGGCATTATCGGGAGGGTTGGTTGTTTAATCGGCCAGAGAGCTGAGCGACAAGGTAGTGATCTGAATCGATGTTTGGACCACGGAATGAACGTACGTCCAGCACACTAGAAGCGTGCCTTGCGTCAATCATGAAGTGATCAATCTGGTTTCGTGTTGCTTGATCGGGAGATAGCCACATCACGCAGATTAACGTGATGTTAAAAAATTTTGCCTTGACACGGAGTGTGGCAAGCCTTTCGTTCACCGGTGTGAATCGGTAGACTAATTTTGATAGTCTCTTACTTACCACAAAACCGCATCCAAATTCACGTCTATTTGTCCATCGCATTTCCTGGATAGCGGTGACGTCAGCCTTACATTTATTTAGGACTTCCGCCAGTTGGATGGAGGCACCTTCCCTATAGAGGGTCCGGACATTCCAAGTGCATATCCGTAAATCATAGTCCTTTAATCGTTTGAATTGGTCGTCAACGTTATTTGGTTTCCAGTTCCGAGGCACTCTTGCGTCCTTCATTGGTAGCTAATTTTACGTGACGGGTACCAAACCCTGTGCACAACCCAAATTTAAAGTCGTGGGGATGAGACTCGCCGTACGCACTATTAGTTCATTGCCCAGCAGGTTCCAGTTAATTATCCAGTGGTGCCACGAGGAGGCTGTGCAGCAACTTGGATTGAGGACAACAAGGATTGCGCTGGCATTTTCCATGTTAAATGCAATCAGACACGTTGCGTTGTGTACTCGCTCCCAGGGGCACGCGGGCCCATATCACCAGGTAAAAAAATCTCTTTCTTATTAAATAGTCCAATATTTAATTAATTAACAAACCAATGTTATTTTAATTTTGATGTAGTATCTGCTTCTGAATTTCAAATTTCAATTAAATTCTAAATGTTCATTATTGTTTGTTTACAATTTTTGTTTTTATTATGGATTGCTTCTTTGCTTGTAATATCATGGTCTGTAACATTGTACATAAGCAGAAACTTCTCGACATCCTCTTTGTAGTCTTTCGTATTTGCTTCCATTATTTTTAGTTTTTACTCAGCGGTTTGTTCATGTTTTTGCCTACCTATGTATGTTTTATGGAAGCATATTTGTCAGCCTAAGTTTTCTCTTACCTTATATTAAACAACATTAGTTTTTGTTCAGGAATACATACAAAGTAACGCTCCCAGTTTACACACTTTTGATGGGACTGAAGCTAACTTATTGTTTATGCGGGTTCAGTTATGATCACTATAGTGAAGCTGAATATAACATTCTTTGTTTACTTGATGAAAAATGATGCGCTTATGATTCCCCTTGAAGAAATCAACTTAGATACGAAAAACACTATCACACTTGTAACGACACTGATTTCTCGGTTCATCACAATTTTTGCTAGGGTGTCCTCAGCTTTTCTCCAGAGTCGCTGCAAAAAATTTTCATTCGCGGGGACAAAAACTCTCAAATGAAAAAATGTAGGGTTCATTTTAAAGAAGTATTTATTTAAAATATTATTATTTCATAAAAGTGCTGTAATGTTTAACACATCAGTCAATAAGTCATGTGACGAACTAAGAAAAACAAATTTGTTCAAAATAGGCTTCAGTTTCAGCAATTATTTCTTCATTTGATATGCATTTCTTACCGGTGAGCAATTTTTTGAGATCAGAGAATAGTCAGTAGGGCCAGATCTGGACTATGCGGTGGATGAGGAAGCAATTCAAAGTGTAATTCGTACAATTATGCTATCGTTTTTATTGACTTGTGATATGGTGCATTGTCTTGGTGACAAAATATTTTTCTTCGCCATATGCAGTCGTATTTTCACAATTGTTGCTTTCAAACGATCTAGTAATGCTGTGTGGTAGTTACTATTCATGGTTTTTCACTTTTTGAAATAGTCAATAAAGATTATACCATGTGCATCCCTAAATACTAACGCCATAACTTTCCCAGCTAAATTTTCTGCCTTTGGACGCTTCGGAAATGGTTCACCGGCTGCAGTCCACTCAGATAATGATCGTTTTGATTCCGGAGTGAA
>NC_051846.1:110442048-110450571 GCF_002237135.1 Teleopsis dalmanni | reverse complement strand
AATTGCTATATATTAATTATGTTTAATTTTTTAATAGATTTGTTAATAAATTCCAATAAGCGAATGCAAAATAACCGTGATGATCACAATCGGACGAGAGCAATGAAGGAATTTTATATATTTTTGTGGTATATGGCAAATATGAATACTTTTTGCGAATTTGGTATTTGTTTTGGCATACCAAGAGCTTCTGTATGGAGAATAATTAAAAGAACTAGTGTTAAGCGTATATCAATTGGACACTAACTTATAAAATACGCACTTGCTAATAATGCAAAAGTGGAAATTTCGAAAAAATTCCCGTTCGTAATTGGTTGCATAGACAGTACCCATGTAAATATAAATGCACCACACCATGGCAAATAGGCTTATTTCAAAAGAAAGCATGACTTTGGCTTAATCTTGCAGGCAGTTTGCGAAGAAAATGATTTTTTTATAAACGTTTATGTTGGAGAGCCTGGTTCCTTATGTATTGTTCTGTTTTAATTAAATAAATGTATTCAACTTAATTTATATATATTCATTTCAAATTAATTGATTTTAATAAATTATCAAACAACACTTTTTCAATAATAATAAAACGTAAATAAATAAAGTAATAATTTTAATTATAGTAATAGTTAAAATATTACTTTAAACAAAGAAGTAAATAATAACGATATATTAAATAAATAAGTACATAAAATAAATAATAAATAAATAAAATCAATAATAAATAAATATAAATGTAGATTTGTTTACAATTTTACTGCACCGTTGCATCGCATTGCCAACCTCATTTGCATTAAAATGCGTTCCACTTTTATCTTTTACATACATTCCAAATTGAACCAGAAAATGAACCAGATCAATTGCTGGTTCACCCCATTGTTTTTGTTTTGCATGTAAAATTGAGCGGATCATGTTTGCTGAAACGCAGCTATTGTAAGGTTTAAAGGCATATTTAACCTTCATGCAACATTTTTTTGGTACAGGCCAAAAATCAAATCAACAGGCAAAAATCAGCTGTTTAAAATGAGAACAAATGAAAAATACAACGAATGTAAACACTTTCAAATGGCTCATTCAAAATGAGTCATTTTCGACTAATGGCATAAAATTGCTGTATCATCGGCAAACCTTGTGGTGATAACTGAACTACTTATTGAGATATCAGATGTGTAAAGTACATACAAGATAGGGCCAAGAACACTTTCTTGTGGAACACCAGCTTTTTGGGAAATTAGTAGAAGTATATGATTTACATTTCACTTTAAAGCTTCTGTTATGCAGATCCGATTCTAGAACTAAGTGGACATTTGCAGGTAATGAACAGCGTATCTTATATATGCACCCATTATGCCATACTTTATCAAATGCTTGTTTAACATCGAAAAATACCGCGGGACAATATTCTTTGAGCTCAAATGCGTGTCTTATTTCCTTCGTTATACGATTCACTTGCTCAATAGTTCCATGTTTTTCCCTAAAACTAAACTGGTGGGAGGGTATTAAGTTTTGAACGTCAAGGAACGGTTTTAGCTTTAAAAGCAGTGCTCTTTCAAAGAGTTTAGAAAGGCATGGTAGTAAGCTTATTGGCCTGTATGAAGAGGCAAGCGTGGGATCTTTACCTGATTTATGAATCATAGTAATCATTGATGATTTCCACTCTGTTGGGTAAAAGCCAAATTTAATAATGGCATTAAAAAGTCTTGTGATAAAATTTATAGCCAAAAGGGGAAGGTTTTTTATCATGATGGGTGAGATATTATCATATCCCGGTGCCCTTTTGCAATCTAACTTGTTTGTGATTATTTGAACAAGTTCATTGAATATCACTCATGTCAATAGATGGTGCATGTAGATTTTAAGTGTGAAAGTCATAATAATGTCCTGTTGCAGGATTTGGTTGGAACACCTTTTTTAGGTAATCAGCAAAAACGTTAGATTTTTCTTCATCACTTCGCGCCCAGTTTCCGAGAAAGTTTCTTATTGGAGAATCGGATTCTATGGGGGAATTTATACTTTTGCTAGCATTCTACAAGGATGAATGGTTTTTGCCATTTGGACATAGGTTTTGAATATAATTATATTGTCTGTCTTTGACTTCCTTGCTTAATGCAGATCTAAGTCTCCTTTGGGCTTCCTTAAATAAGTTTTTCGCTAAAGGGGACCTAGATTTTTGCCATTCACGCCTTAATCTACATTTTTGTAAAATTAAATTCTCTAAATTTAAATTCTGTAAATTTTATTGCCTTTTAGGTGGAGTTTTCTGCTTCTGAAATCAGAATTGAGTTTAAAACCGAGGTTGCGTCTTCAATATTAGACTTACACTTTATCTTGTAATTTGTGTGTATATGTGAATTAATGTACTTTTTATATTTGGGCTAATCAGTTGTAGGACTTGTAAGGCTATCGGATCAGTCATATAACTGAGGATCATCAAGTAAGCAAAATGTAACTGGAGAATGGTCAGAACATAAATCGCAGTTTGAGTATGTTGAGATAAAATTTCTACTTATGCCTTTGGTCACGGCGAAGTCTATTAGGTCTGTTATTTTATTGTTATCAGCAGGCCAATATGTTGGCTGCCCAGGAGAGATTACGTTTAGAGATACGTGTGCTTCGCGTTGTAGTCGTCTGCTGCAAGAAATCTTTCACCTAGAGATAAGAAGTAATCCGTAAATTGGGTAAACTGCCGATAACAATAAATTTTTTCTTTGTGCTTAATGCATATTGATGTGGAGTGCATATAATTATGAGCATCAAAATACCTGTACCACCATGTGCTTTGCTATCTGGGTGATTGGTTTTATAGAATAAATAACCAGGAATAGAAAAGAAATTTTTGTTTATTAGATGTTTTTCTGAGCAAAGCATTACATCCACATTTTCTCGAGACATAAAATTTGTGAGTTTAAGTTTATGTTGGCTTAAGCCGTTTGCATTCCATGTACAAATTTTTAAAGTACTCATTATTTAGACAAAAACATTTGCATTAACTGGCTTTGCATTTTAACTATCTCGTTAAGAGTAGTTTGCATGATTGATATGAACTGAGTTAAGCTCTGGGTGAAAGTGGAGATCATAATTTCCAAACTATTACTTTGAACTAGAGGGGCTTGTTGCTTGTTGTCAGATTTAACGACATATGCATATAAAACATTTGGTGTAACAGGCTTAGAAGTTAAAGGTTGGGATACTTCAACTAATTTGATGGGGTTGCTTCTTGTAGGATTATGCAACGTGTCTTTCTGCAGATCTAACCTGTGCTTCAGTTCTTTTTAAATAGGACAGCCTCTATAGTTTACAGTGTGATTTCCACTGCAGTTGCTACATTTATTGGAGTTGATATCCTTTAATGCTTTTTTATCACATTCGGAACTATGGCAAAGCTCACCACAAGCTACGCACACTGTACGAAGAGTACAATATGACTTAGGATGGCCATACTCTTGGCAGTTTTGTGCATTGCACTGGACCATTTCATTTGTGGGGCTTCTCAACGCTAATTTTGCGATGGAGTAAATACTGTAGGTTATAAATGGGTTGGCTCTCATTTTTTTAAGCTTAGAAGCTTCCGGGTGAAGTTCAAGTTTAAACATGGGTTGTGGAATTTTATTTTTATTAACTATATTTATAACTGCTCTAGCGCTAAAGCTTTTTTCGCTTAGGGCATTTGTGATTTTAATGGGTTCTACATCTGACTCAATACCTTTGTTAACGACAATAAGACCTTTGCTACTCTTCAGTTGGTATGTGGAGTAATTTTTCTTGATGTCGTCGAAATGTTTAGTAATGACCCTGAAATTATTTTCGGTTTCAATTTGGATTTTAGTTTTGTGTATATTGCTCTTGGTGAAAGGAACAATATGAAAAGTATTATTTCCAATCAGACTTGCAAGCATGTGACAAGGGTGTCTGAATTGCCTTCACGCAGGTAGATTGGATGGGGTTAAACTTTTTGGTAGTAGGCTGACTAGCTTCCTCTGTAGATTTAGCTAGTTTAGGAAATCTATTGTCAGAAAGTATATTTGTAGGTGCGCTCTCTAGCATTTTTTGGACTGGTTATGTCGGGAATCACAAACGATGCTATTGAATATTCAATGTTCAAGAAGCTTTTATCAGTTTTGATGAAAGACATGTTTGATGCGTTCATTACCACAATGAATAATGAATTAAAAGCAACCTTAAGAATGCAGAAAATTTTAAAACTTTCGTACAATAAAATTAATAACAGTGTGTAATGACAAGCGTTTCTGTTTTTTGATTCTAATTTATTAAAAATACAAAACGGCTTTTATTTTATAAGGATGAAAATTTTCACATATTTTCAAATTGTATAAATTTACCATAAACAAAAGACGTTTTAGTTACACATCACAATACACTACCTTTAACACTCAACACATAATTTAATATTACTCACTGTAAGAATTTCAATATAACCTAAAATACAATAGATTAGTTTTATTTAATATATATATATATAAGTGACATTAAGCTCTCTCCCAACATCATTAAATTGAACAAAAAAGAACTTGCTGCGCTAAGCAGGTAAAACCTTTTTTTAGTCAGTAGAAGTTAAGCTTGCATCGTGCAAAGTACTAATAAAGTTTTTATATAAAAAATAAAAAAATCGTTTTTATTAAAAATTGTCACTGGCGCAGTCGGTAGGATCAGTGAAAATGATCCTTTAAGAACTTACAAACAATTAAATATAAAAAAAAATTCTTGAAATCCACTTAGAAGGACTTCATCAAGGAATTGAAAAAATTATATATCAATTCAAGAAAAGATATTATTTTCCTAACTATTTTAAAGAAATTACTAAAATCATCAATGAATGTGATTTGTGCAATCGATGCAAATATGACCACGTTGCAAACAAAATGCCATTTAAAATCACTCCTCCAGTTTACGAAATTAGAGAAAAATATGTGATAGATTTCTGGGAATGGGAAAAAAAACATTTTCTAACATGTATAGATTTGTACTCAAAATTCAGTACAATTGAAGAAGTACAAGCATTAAATTGGCTAGAAACAAAGAGAGCTCTTATTAAAATATTTAACACAATGGGACCTCCTAAAGTATTGAAAATTGACCAAGATCAAGGCATTAATAACGTCAATATCAAAGAATGGTGTAATGAATTAAATATTAAAATAGAAGTTTGTACTGGAAAAACCGGTATAGCAGACATTGAACGTTTCCATAAAACCTTGAATGAAAAACTTAGAATAATTAACACCTCAGATGACAGGGAACTAAAATATGTTCAATTCGAACAATCCGTTTTCACATATAATCACACCATAATACATTCTACTACTGGTCAAACTCCATATAACATATTTTTTAACCGATTACCTCCAGAATTTGACTCACAACTCATTAAAGAAAATAGAATTAACAATTTAAATAAAACACGAAAAGAAAATTCGATAAATATTGGTTTAATCAACGCTGAAAATGTGAGAAAACGTCTTGATAAAACAAAAAATCCATTTAAGCAAGTAGCATTAGTTCGAGCTGATAGTGACAATGAACACTTTTTAAATTCAAAAACAAGAATATAAGAAAATATAAAAGTCAATTTAAACGAAAAAAAAAATTTTAAAATAGTCACAAATGAAATTGTATTGTATAAATTTATATCGATTAAAACGAATACTGTTATTATAATCATCTCTTATAAAATATATTTGTAAACTATTAAAATGGATTAAAAAAAATTAAAATAGATTATATTAATATAATTAACGTATATTTTAAAAAAAAAAAAAGAAGAAGAAAATTTGAAGAAATTAATGTCATAAATGAAATTGTATTTTTTTTTATTATTTTTATATATTGTATTGTATAAATTTATATCAATTAAAACAGATATTATTATTACAACTATCCTTTATAAAATATAATATAAAATATTATAAAATATATGAAATATTATGTGTATTTAACGCAATAGGAATATTGCTTATTTTTAAGGTGGGAGGAGTGACATTAAGCTCTCTCCCAACATCATTAAATTGAACAAAAAAGAACTTGCTGCGCTAAGCAGGTAAAACCTTTTTTTAGTCAGTAGAAGTTAAGCTTGCATCGTGCAAAGTACTAATAAAGTTTTTATATAAAAAATAAAAAAATCGTTTTTATTAAAAATTGTCACTTATATATATATATATATATGCATATATATATATATATATATATGTAGGCAGGAAGGGTAAGATCTGGCAACGCCGGCAAAAAGGAACAAGAAGAAGCTTTAAGAAACAAGCGGTAGTCGGTAATAAGTCGTTGAAGTTAGTCGGTTGTGCGCGTTTAAGAAGTTACTTATTATTACTTATTAATTAATTAACGTATATGGGTCATTCTTTTACAACTCGGACACCTTTTTGACCTCATGATCTCCGATTTGGCTGAAATTTTTTTTATGAGTTCCTTTCATAAAATAAGAAGACCAGTATTTCGGGAAAAAATTTTGTGATTTTTTTCCTAGGAGATATGGACCCATGGGGTTTTGAGAATTGGCATAGTAGACACATTTTCAAATGGCTATATCTCAAGTTTTATAAAAGGCAGAAACTTGAAATTTACAGCGTTTTAAAGATAATTGATTGAGCTTTTATAAATTGTTTAAACAATTAAAATTGTTAATATTTAAGTACTAATATTAACCGTTAAATTTCAAAAAAAAATTTTTCTCAAAACTGTATTTTAAATTTTCGTTTTTTATATTTTATTTAGATTTAGTTTTAAATTTTACTACGAAATAAAAATTTTCAATTAACCATTATTTTTTGACATTTTTTAATATTTTTTTTTCTCCCGCAAAACACATCAAGCACATGCCTACTACATTTTCATTGAATGTATTTTCAAAGAATATACTACATATATTCTTATATAATATTTTTGATTTCGATTAGTAGTAAAATTCTACATAAAACCCAAAAATTTCAGGACGATATTGTAATTAGAAGTACTTTTTAAAATTTATTTATCTTTCATATCACACCAAACACATACACACGATTTTTCAGTAAAAAAAAAAAAAGGAATATGTCACACAAATTATTTTTTTTTATTTTTGATTCAAATTAATATATAAATTCTACTTCAAAAATAAATATTTCCACTGTGATATTAATTTAATCAGGTGTCCTTCACATTACTCATACGCACCATAGTACCATAAAATCAATTTTCGAAGGAAAACGATACAAAAACTTTTACTTTTTATTTCTTAAATAAATGTATACAAAAAATATTAACATTTTAAATTAGTTCCGCATCATTTCTGTTTTTAAATTATGAATTTTAACATAATTGAACCCTTTAATAAACTTTTTTCTTATATAGATGAATTAAAAAGTTAATTAGTTTCATACTAGTCGAACTACCTAGAAAACTGTAGCACATAATCACACCTACCTTTTTCGGTGAAGTGTTATTTTGCTACAGTTGGAAAGATACTCTGTACAGGTAAGAAATGTTATAGGAAAAAAACTGTAAGGAGCTCAAAACAAAATATTTTTTTTATGGTTTTTACATTGATTTCATTAATTCTCATTTCATTATTGATACATAGTCTGTAATGTCTGAAGAAGAAAATATGTTTGCCATTAATACTTTTTTTGGAATTTGGAATAAGGCAGTGATATTTAAATGTGCCTTTAACTGATGTAGCTGCTTCAAAGCGGTGTTTAATCTTATCTTCTTCTACTTCATAGTCTTTTAACGTTGAGAAATGGCACACAATATTTGGTAAACATTCCTTAACCCAGTTAAATAATTCCTTTGGTGTTTGGATTGGATTATTTATTCGTTGAAGGCTAGCTCTTGCAGCATTCCTCTTTAAGGTACCAGCTAAGCCGTCGCATGGTCCTTTGCCGCGTGACGTTGGAAAAAAGTGCCATTCTGCTTCCAAACCAAAGTCCGCTTTGTGATGAGTTAAATTAATAAAATTTTTTTTATTTTTATATTGTGAACCCGATCCATCGGAAAACTAAATAATTTTTTTAATATCCGTACTAATTTTTTTAATGAATTTGATAGCGTATTTCTGGAACATACGCTACATCACAACACAACAGCAGTTGTGAAGTAAACAGTCAGATATGCAAACAAAATTTTTTATTTATAGTTTTTTATTTTCATCACGGTGGTATATTGCAAACGGATAAATCGTTGCCTGATTATTATTCCAGTGAATACCTTGAACAGAGTTTTGAACAACAAAAGCATAATTTTCGGAAAAATCACATAAAACTATGCATTCATTTTTTGCTAAGTTGCTTTTCTTATCATTTAAAAACTCTGCCTGTTTTTTAACGATAAAAGAATGCAACAGCAATTTGTCTAAACCATCTGTTAAGGATTGCAAATATTCGTCTATTTCGGATGTCAACGTTTTTAATGTGCTTCTCTCTTCACGAACCCATTGTTTGTACGTAACGGTGTCAATCATGTTGTCATCAAATATCTCCAGAAGTTCTTCATTGATATTTTCAGTTCCAGGACATTTGGCGCAGGTTC
>NC_051846.1:110409684-110441948 GCF_002237135.1 Teleopsis dalmanni | reverse complement strand
TAGAACAAATCAGTACATTACTGAATGTTCTTGTCACGCTGACGACTAAATTATGTCCGACAGTGAATTAAATATAGTACTCTGGAAAGCGAATGGGATGTCAACACACTCATTAGAGCTATAAGAATTTTAAAAATATCAAAAAGTAGACATCATGCTAATATACGTTTCACTTCAAAACATTATTTTAAAGTACCAGGCTATGACTTTTACCACACTATGCATCCCGATGGAACAGCTCATGGGGGAAGTGGCATTTTAGTTAAAACAAATATATTACACTTTGAAATGCAACAATACCGCACTGAAGAGATTCAAGTAACCAGCATATCAACAAAAGATTGGTGTGGCTCAATCACAATAACATCAGTATATTGTCCACCAAAACACGCAACTAAGACGGCAACATATAAAAAATTCTTTAGAACCTTAGGTAACAAATTTATTGCGGGGGGAGATTTTAATGCTAAACACGTTGAATGGGGCTCTCCGCTTTCAACACCCAAAAGACGACAGATGCGGCTATAAGAAGCGAAAACCTTTCAACTATCTCGTCTGGAGAACCAACTTATTGGCCCACGGATCCCAAAAAAATGCCAGATTTGTTAGACTTTTGTATTACTAAAGGAGTGTGACAAAACGACACGTTCTGTAAATCTAGCTTTGATCTTTCATCAGATCACTCGCCAGTATTATTACGGATAAAATCGAATATACAACCTAAAGCTCAAAAATGTTACCTGCACAACAACTTAACCAACTGGAATGCCTTTAGGCATACACTTAAGTCATTACTTGATGTAAAAATGGCGCTTAAAACAGACGAAGAAATTGCGTTTGCAACATAACATCTTATAAGGAGTATCCAACAATCAGCATGGAGATCCACGCCTCCAAGCATTCAAAAATTCGCTACACCATTATGTAGTACGACTCAAGAACTTATTACAGCCAAACGAACAGCGAGAAGGCGCTGACATCAAATCAAATCCCCAAAAAATAAAAAACTTTTCAATGTGCTCATCAAAAATCTAAAAGAACATCTGCAAACAACCAGAAATTTGGAAATACAAAGAAATCTCCAACGACTAGACGCAACTCCTTCCACAAACAACTCACTCTGGCGAGCAATCAAAAAAGGCATTAACGCACAACCCACCAGTAAAAAATGAACTTGGGCAATGGGCCCGAACAGATATAGAAAAATGCAAAGTATTTACGGATTATCTGTCTACAGTTTTTATTTCAAACATTAATGTAGCCCCGAATAGTATAACTGAAGAGATTAGAGAGGTATTACAGCAAACGCACCAACTGGACCTTCCAATATGAAAATTCTCCATTTTCGACATAAAATTCGAAATCAAAAAACTAAAAATTAATAAAGCACCCGGCTATAATCTAATTACTTCAAAGATATTAAAGGAGTTACCGGATCAAGCAATAGTACTACTGCGAAATAATTTTAATTCTATCGTAACAAAAGGCTTTATCCCTCCTCCATTCAAGGTGGTTTAAATTAGCATGGTATTTAAACCTGGGAAAATGGCAAAAGATGTTAAGTCATATAGACCAATTAGTCTTCTACCGGTTATGTCCAAGTTGTTGGAAAATTTATTTCTTACCAGATTATTGCCCATTGTCAATAGAAGGAGACTAATTCCGAAACATCAATTTGGTTTTAGAAAAAAGCACAGTACAATAGAGCAAGTACACAGAGTGGTTAATGTTATACACACAGCATTTGACAAAAGGGAGTTCTGCACAGCAGTATTTCTGGACATATCCCAGGCATTTGATAAAGTTTGTCATAACGGTCTGTGGTTTAAGCTTAAAAAGATGCTCCCAACTAATTACTAAATTTTCTTAAAATCCTACATCGAATCACGATATTTCTTTGTAAAACGGGGGAAGAAATTTAAACTTTGCAGCCAATTCAGGCTGGAATGCCACAAGTCAGTGTCTTGGGACCTGTGTTATACTTACTCTTCACTAACGACTTGCCTACCACCATTGGTACTGATACGGGAACTTCATCGCGATCTCAACATTCCCGTAGGTAAGGATGTTATAAAAAGTCAAACCAGTAAACACAAAAAACGTATGTTACATCATCCCAACCACTTTATGAGCAGAATGATAGCAGAAGGAAGAGCGTTCACACGCCTCCGCAAACAAATGCCACAGGAACTTTAATGTGTCCGACTCCAACAGAGGGATGTACTACTGAGCACAGTCCCTTCAAGCTCACAAAAATTTTAAGTATTTCATCACTTTTAAATATTGTTCATTGTCTATTCCGAATTGACAGATCGCAATATAAGAAAATAAATTTTAAAAAAAAATTAAAATTATTATATAATTTTATAAAATGAAATTTTGTTGTTGTACTTAACTACTTTTCGGAAACGTCTTTATAAATTATTATATATATTATAAATATTTATAATTAATAAAAATTAGTTTTTTTTATTGTATTTTATGCAAGCTAAGTATACACTTCTGAATTGTTTTTTTTTATATTAATAATATGTATTGTTAAGACTTACGCCTTTATATTATATAGAAAGTTGCTATCAAATTAGATTATTTATATTATAATATCAGTTTTTTCGTGGTCAGTGTACTAACGAAAGTATTTTGCCTTATTAAGTGACAGAGTTGGTAATTGTAAATAAATAAATATTTTATCTATTTTGTAAATTATAAATCAATGTGTATTATATATAAATTAATGAATTTTTTGATAATTGGTCAATTCATTAGTTTTATTTTGTATACTGCAAATTAATATGGCATTTACACTGGCCGCAAATGGCTCATTTTGGTCAAAAATCACAAATGAGATGCAAATGGCTCATTCTTGCATATAAAATTTCAAGTGCGAATGAGTCATTCCATCACATTCTGTATGAATGCGTTTCAACGACCTTCGTATGAATTAAATAAATAAAAAAACAAAACTTATCTTTAATGTTTCTTTATTGAACTGAATCTGAAGACTAATTTATATCTAACATTTTTGCTCTTATTTATACAAAATTATCTTTAGAGTAATTTTACATCAAGGTTAAAATAATATGATTTTAATGAACTGTATTACATTTTCTTTTATTGTTTGCAAAAAGGACGGAAGTCCCACCACTAGGGATTTTCCTCCTATTGTTTTTTACAAATATATTTTATTGTTATAATTTGATACGGATAATTAGTTACTTAAAAATGTTACAATGTTTTGTTATATTTCTATTTCCTGTTTAATACAATAGATAATATAAAATAAAAGATATGAGGTATGGGGATGTAACTCCTCCATCCCTTGATTCGAGATACTCCTGGATCTTGTTAATAAATATAATTAGGAAGTTATAAAAAAATTATGCAATTCCATACTTCTTTTTAATTTAATCTAATTCAATCTTTGTTAACGAACTCTCTGGAATTCTGTTTTTGATTGCAATTGAATTCTTTTTGCATTTTAAACATAGTACTAACATTGAACTTATAATAATTATGATTATTATTCCATTTGGAATACTGTATACAATAATATTAGGGGTATTCAGGCAACTGATTCCTTGCTTAGTTATTCAAAAACTTCATATAAAAAAAATTTAGCATTTTGATGTTAATCAGTTGCTTGAACGACCCAAAATGCGTAATCTGATTAGTTTGTTGTGTGAAAATACCTTGGCAGCACTCGCATCAACAGTAAAAGTGAAACATACTTGTGTTTGCAAAATTGTTTACACAAAATTGTTTACACACATTCAAACAGCTGAGAGAGACAGCTAACAAATTTCTATTCTAAAGTTCATTTTTCACTACGTTTACGCGAGTCTTAAAATCACTTTTAAAACTGATTTTAAAATTTGTTCTTAGAGCGTTTACGCACAAAAATTAAAAGCACTTTTAAGGTAGCTGTCAATCAATCAGCTGTTTAACAGTAAACAGAAATGTTGATTTTAAACATTTTTAAAATGAATAGAGTAAAACTACAAATTGTTTTACTTTTATTGCAAAAAAGAAATATAACCAAAATTGTAGAAAATAATAATGAAGCTACAATGCAGATTTTTAAAACATCTCGTAAAAAATTTACAAAATTACGAGAAATGCGATTGCAGCTCTTTAATAAAATGGCAATAAGTTCCGCTAATGAGGCTTTAATGAATGTAAATGTTTTTATAAAGTTTTTCATAAAATATTTAGAATGCATTTTTGTTTTTAGCTTCCACCACGAATAAGAACTTTTAGCAAAAGGAAGAGAAGTTCGGAATGGTGGGATGTTGAAGTTCTGTAGTTCTATGACGATGAACAATGGATTGTTGCTTTTAGAGTGAATCGACAAATATTTTTCAGGCTTGTAGATTTACTTAAGGATAAAATGGCACCAGCAGAAAATACTTTCGTTGAAGGGTTGAATATTCCCAACCTGAACATATGTACAATCGACAAAATTTGTCGTCCGGACAACTTATGCGAGATCATATATGCGCGAATTATGTTTTTTTATAAAAACATAAATTAAATAAAAATCAAAATTAATTTTTTGATCGAACTTGTTTATTTCACTAATAATAAGTTACTGCACACTTTTTAAATCTTATTCTTAATGCTAGCCGCTTTCTTTCGATTGCCAATATTGCATTTTTAAAACTTATAAGAAAGCAAATTAAATATCGGCGTTTCGAATTACAATTTAAGCGGAAGTGTTATGAAATATAAATTGTAGAATAAATGCATTTAATTTATTTTGCAATTTATTAAAAATGATTAATTTAAATAAAAAGTATGTCACCAAATATTTGTTGGTAACAGACTTTTTTAAATGAACGGAAGTAGTTATATCATAGTACATAACTCGCGTACTTGGCGAGAAAATTTCCACTTCTACATAGAAGCAATTAAAAAAATAATGTAGAAAAAACCAATTTTAAATTAATTAATTTATAATATTTTTTATAACTAACAATATAATATATATAATATAATATATTTATAACAATTTGTGCTTAATGACAAATTTAAATAATTGAAAATAATAAACTTAATTTAAACTAAACTAAAATGTTTTAAATATATAGTTATCATTACGGTAAAGTTAAGATTTTCAAATAGAGAATAAAAAATAAAAAAGTTTAATTAATTTAGATTCTGGGATGCAATTAGGCTTTTTCTATATTTTTTGCCATCTAACAATTTAATTATTTGTTTTTCTGCAAATATTTTAATTAAACATTCTTCCTCCTCTTTCATCTAATTTTTTCTTTTCATTTCCTTTTTCTCCATATTTTTAGTTATTTGGTTAGTGTAATTTGTAATAAAATTCAAATTATTTGTATCTATTTACTGTTAACAGCTGACAATTCAAACCTTAAACTGCTTTTAAGGTGTTTACGCAAAGATTAAAAGTGACATTTCTTACTAAAAGTGATGTTAAACTACATTTAGTAAGCTAAAAGTGCTTTTAAGCAAAATTCAATTTAGGGTGTTTACGCGATCTTAAAATCGATTTTAAGAGCCTTAAAACAACTTTTAAGGCTCGCGTAAACGTAGTGTTTAAGTTATTATTACGACACTTGGTACTGACAGCACTATTAATCAAATTTGTACTAATCTGAGAATCACCGAAATAGTTGATTCTCTGCTTAGTTTCATTTTTGTGTGCAAATTTTTGTTGTAATCAACTAATAAGCAACTAATCAGTTGCCTGAATACCCCTATTATTTTTATGTTTAATTTCATTAGTATTTTCAATAATTCTTGTTTTTATTTCTTCTATCGTTAAAGTGTCGTTAAAAGTGACATTATCTATTTTTGGAAAAACTATTTTATCTAAATACATATGTTTTTTATTTGTAAAGTATTGGTTTAATATTTCGAAGGAACAATTATTAGAGTGTACCAAAAAAAATGTCCTGTTACTGCTATATTTGTTTTATCACAATCAGTATTCATTTTGATATTTTCTACATTTTTTAATATAATAGTTTGCTTATCAACTTGTATTACTTCAGTGTCTTGATTTTTAATTAATTTACATGTTTTCTTGATAATACAATGTTTTGATAATTTACATTCGTTTAAATAATGGTTCTCTTTATAAGTATATGTGTTGTTATTATATTCAAAAACATTTCTTTTATTTCTATTTATTTTTTCTATTTCTTTTTTTTTTGAACTTATTATGGGAAACAACATCATTACGCCAACTTTATTAAATTCTTTTGATACTTTTATTATGAATACTAAATTTTCGTTAACTTCTAAAATATCTGTTCTTAGGTATTGTATTTTGTCAATGTTTATGTCGTAATCGTCAATTTCTTGTTTCGTTAGAATATTTGCGTCGGTTAGTCCATTCTGTGCTGTCGTTATATAGTTTTGGATGTGTTCTATATCATTTCTTAACATTGATAGTGTTTGGAGCGTTTCATGGTATAGATTTTGGGTTATTATATTTTTAATGGTTTGATGAAGTTCTCCTAAATGCTCAAAAAGTTTTTGTTGGTATTGACTAACTGTATTCTTTATTAGTTTAATAGATGTATTGAAATTATCATTCAATTTTACTTGTTGATTTAAGTTCTTTATTGTATTATGTATGTTAGAGTCAACAGTATTGAAATGATTTAGTATGTCTTCCTGATCACTATTGTCCATTGTTATTATTAGGATTAAGGTGTATATCAGTATCTGTAGCATTAAAATATTTATTAGGTCTTTTGATATTGCTTGTATGGACCGCATTTAGCTTTTTCTTAACAAACTTAGGTTTATCTTTGTGTCTAACACTTTTGTAATTTTTTCGTGGTGCCCTCCGTGTTTTTCGAAGTGAAACCTGGGAAAAAACTTGTCATTAAATGCGAAAGTATCAAAAAATATAATATAATATCATAATTAGTTAAAGAACTTGCCGATAGTGCCGAAATATCGCGCCCGCGGTGTTATTTTATTAATTGATTAAATTTTTTTTTATAATATTCCGAACGGAAAATCAAAAACATAAAACAGAAAATTACATTTATCTGATATTTGTTTATTTGATATTTTATTACACATACACAATCAGCTGATATAGACAGCATGGTGTTGCAAAACTACTAAACTAGTGCACAATTTTTGGCTTTACATCGTGTAAAAAAATAATATTGTGTAATTCAATTTGTCAGCTTTAATAGCGTAGTTGTAAGTTATTTTCTTTTTATATAAGAAAACCTGAAGAAGAGAAAACCTGATCGCTCTCCTGACTCCATATCTCCTTCCAAGGACAAAAATATGGCATCAGTTTATGCACTTAAGAATGCCTCAGCACACCAAAAATCATCATGTCCACCGCAAATTATGGTCTCAGAAGGAATGAACTACTCAGATCTCCTTCTCATTGCTAAAAACAACTGAAAAGAAGAATTTTCTATCAAACTTTTAAATAGTACTTTGTACAAAATCAGTACATCTGAGGTTAATGACTACAGATCAATAACAAAAGCACTATCTACGCAAAAAATTGCTTATGAAAATAAACAACTGCGTCCGATAAAACTGAGATTGTAACTGATCTGCAAGAGAAAGGATTGAACATTCTAAATGCGGTAAATAAGTGGAAGGCCTTCTCAAAAGAGCCACTCGACATGTTTATGCTCACATTTGATGCGTCCGAAGATATTAAGAAAATACACGAAATCAAAACTATATTGAATTGTGTAATTTAAATAGAAACAATAAAGCGGTCGAGACAAATACCACAATGTAAAACATGTCAAGAATATGGTCACACTCAAAACTATTGTGGCAAAATAGTCCGATGTGTTAAATGTGCCGGCAACCATAAAACAATAGAATGCAAAAAGCCTGATCAGCAACAACCTAAATGCTGCAACTGCGGAGAAAAACATCCGGCCAATTACAGAGGTTGTGTAGTGGCTAAAGAGCTCCAAAAACAAAGAAATAAAATAATTCAAGAGAAGAATGGAAATCTCCAGCGAAATAAAGTAACCAAAAATCAACATAATAATAAACCATCTGATTTAATAAACAAAAACTTAAAACCTACTAACAAAAACAATCCAACGTTCGCTGAAATGGTGCGATCCAACGCCCAGCCTGATGAAAACCATAAAATTCTTAATCAAATATTAGAAAAATTAACTCTACAAGAAAGCTACTATAATATGTTAGATAAGAGGCTTACTAAGTTAGAATAAAAAAAGATAACTTAATTAATAATGTCAAGTTTACTAAAAATAATGCTTTGGAACTCTAATGGTTTACTCAAACATTTTAGAGAGCTTGAACTTGTTTTAGCAGCCAGAGAAATAGATGTTTGCCCTATTACTGAAACGCATTTCACACATCATTCATACCTAAAATTTAAAAACTACGAGTTGCATCACGTAGTACATCCCAGTAATTGCGCTCGAGGAGGAAGTGGAATCTTAATTCGGAAATCTTTTAAGTATTTCGTATCCAAAATAATCTCCAATGTAGAAATTCAGGCGATAACCATTACGCTTGATCTGCAATGTAAATTACAAATTATTTCTGTCTACAGCCCGCTAAGGCACAAAATTAAAACAGAGCAGTACAAACAGCTTATTGAAATGCACAAACACCGCTTCATCATGGGCGGTGACTTCAATGCAAAGCATACGCACTGGGGTTCTCGTCTAATCACAACCAAAGTGAGAGAACCTCTAAAAGCGATACAACAAACTGGCAGTGAATGCATGTTATCCAGAAACCCTAAGTATTGGCCAACTGATACTGAAAAAATACCAGACCTCCTTGATTTCTTCATCATAAAGCAAGTCTCGACATACAATCTTAAAATCGAAGACGGAACCGAACTTAACTCTGACTACTCCCCGGTATACCTTACTACATATGGCTCTCCTATTGTTAACAACGTGACGACTAAAATTGTCAATAAGTCAACTGACTGGAATTACTTTAGAACATTCCTTTCTAATAATATTTCAGCTTCGACTGAAATTTACGGTGAAGGCGATGTGGAGTTCGAAATTATAGACCTTACAAGAAAGCTTCAACAAGCCGCGTGGTTAAGCACTTCTATATGGAAGAAATCAAACTGTGCGCATAGATATCCAACGGCCATATTAAAACTACTACAAAAAAAACCTAAAATAAGGAAAAAGTGGCAACACTCGAGATCACCAGCAGTTAAAGCTAATTTAAATAGGCTGACTAAAGAACTTACCTCTGAGATCAAGCGCTTTAAAAATAAACAATTCCATTCATACTTGTCTGATTTGACCAATCGCAGCACAGATTACTCCTTGTGGAAATGCACTCGAAATATAAAACGTCCAGCCTCTCATAACGCACCAATAAAGACCTTCACTAGCCAATGGGCCAATAGTGATAAAGAAAAATCTGAACTTTTTTCTGAACATTTAACAAAAGTATTCTCTATTTCTGGTAGTGAGAATAGTGTTGAAATTTGTAATCTGGGTACTAATAGCATAAACAATTTGCCGCCAACTAGTAAGCTTGAAGTAATGATGATAATAAAGAACGAACTTAAGCTAAAAAAAAAACACCAGGATATGATCTCATAACTGCAGAACTTCTTAGAGAAATCCCAGCTAACTGCATAGTTAAAGTTACTAACATCTTCAATGCTGTTCTACGATTGAAATATCTCCCTTCGTTGTGGAAGGTCTCAGAAATTATTATGGTCCTTAAACCGGGGAAAGATGCAAACGAGGTTAGCTCCTATAGGCCAATAGCGCTCCTACCTGTGCTTTCAAAAGTATTTGAAAAAATTATGCTCAAACGGATGTTGCCTTTACTTGAACAACAGCAGACCATACCTATGCATCAATTTGGATTCAGGTGTAATCACTCGACCATTGATCAAGTCCACAGAATCACAAACGTAATCGAAACTGCCCTTGAGGAAAAGAAAGTATGTTCAGCAGTATTCTTAGACGTATCCAGGCTTTCGACAAAGTTTGGCATACAGGTCTACTAACAAAAATAAGAGACATTTTTCCGTTGGAGTATTTCGATATGGTTTCTTCTTATTTGACCAATCGTTACTTCCGTGATAAGCATGGAAACGATTACAGTGAACTCCAAAAAATCAACGCTGGGGTACCCCAAGGCAGTGTACTAGGTCCTTTTTTATATTTAATATACACACATGATTTGCCAACGAGCTCAGCGACGTTTACAGCGACGTTCGCTGACGATACAGCTGTTCTAGCGATTGGAGATGATGAACTAACAGCAGCCAGGCGTCTGCAGTCTTCTGTCAATGACATTATCGCTTGGGCTGAAAAGTGGAAAATAAAACTTAACCACTATAAATCAGTTCACGTCAACTTTAAAACCGAAATATCAGATTTATGCCCCTCTACATTGATGGAATACAAATTCCACATTCTAATACGGCTAAGTACCTCGGTATGCAAAGCTGAGATGGAATGAACATGTAAAAAAAAAGAGAGATGAACTGAATATAAAATACAGATCAATCAAATGGCTTATTGGAAAGAAGTCGAAACTGTCACTTCATAACAAGCTTTTAATTTACAAACAAATATTGAAACCAATTTGGACATATGGTATTCAGCTCTGGGGATGTGCTAGCAGCACACATGTTGAAACCATACAAAAATTCCAAAACGTTATATTAAGGGGTGCGGCAAATGCACCATGGTACGTAAGGAAATCTAATCTGCATCGTGATCTAGGGATAAATACTGTGGTGGAAGAAATACAGCGAAATGCAAGAATGCACCTGCAGCGACTGTACTCTCATCCGAATGATGAAGCTAACGAACTGGCGTCAATAGAGCCAACACGTCGCCTTAAGCGTCTAAAACCTTGTGATCTTTGGTCGCAACATGTCCGAAATGCGTGATAAATGAACTTGCGTGATTTCTGATTAAATTCTTTATAATTGTTGATTAAAATTGTTTGTTAGCTTATTATATTGTTAGCTAGTTACTCTTATAAAAATTTATTTAATCAAATAAAATAAATTTATATAAAAAAAAAAAAATTTTTAAGAAACCTTCCTGCCTTGTTTCAGAATAATTTTCTCTGTTCCTATTTGCTTTAATTATTTTCTTTTCTTTATATTGTTTCAAATTCGTTAATATATTATCATGGTTTATTTTATTATTTTGTGCGTCGAAAAGCGTACATTTTATTATTGTGTGGTATGTGTTGTTATACCAATAAATAGCTTTGTTCATTTGATCAATAACAGTGATTTTCTGTTCTATATTCAGGGATCTGATTCCTTCAGTTATTGTATTATTTAGTCTTTCTGCATCTGCGTTACCAGTATGACTATTTGGTTTCGTCAAGTGGAACTCTATATTTTCTTTACTGAGAAATTCCATTACATTTGCATTATTAAATTCGTTATCGAAAACAAATTTTTTTATCCTTCCTTTAATTGATAAAAACTCTTGAACTTTTGACACTAATGTTCGGCTATTTCTGTCCATTAGCGGAAAACATATTGTATGTTTTGAGAATTTGTCAATGAAAATAATAAAAGTCTGTTTGTTGTTAACTTATGTTTCTAGGTACATAAATTATCTCGTTCGTAGTTATGGGTGTTTCAGTTATAAAAAATTTGTTTTTGATTGGCTTTCTATCGTAATTTCCACCATTGCATACCTCAAAGTTATTAATAATTGTATAAATATTTTCTCGTAATAGTGGTTTAAAGATTTTTCTCTTTATCATTTCATATGTTGATATCATACCAGCATGCCCAGTTTCATTTTTATGAAAAAGAGATATATGTTTTAGCATTTCGTCTTCGTTATTGATATCCCTAACTAAGTAAGAGTATTTTACGAATTTGTATTGTGTATTTTGAAATTTCTCTATTAATATTTGTTGGAGTTGCAATTCCGAATAAATTGCAATTTTTCCTTTGGAGAAATATTGCTGAATTAAATCTCCTACAATATTTTGTATGCAATCTGCTTTGTCAATGAAAATTCTTTTATTGTTGAATATATTTTCGTACTGCTTTTGTTTTCTTTCTTGAAAAATAATTTGTTGTTTAAATCAATTGATAACTGTAGTTAAAATAGGGATATGGTTATCAAATTCTTCCTCTTGCGAGTGAATGGTTTCAACGGTCATTGAACTTGCTTCATTGTCATAATTTTGATCATGACTATTGTTAGGATTTATGTCGTTCAGACAATTAATTTCTGATGTGTCAGTGTTTATACGACTTAAAAAATCAGCTATTTTATTATCCTTTCCTTTTATGTGATCTATTCTAGCATTATATTCGCCTAATTGTATAAGCCATCTTTGTAGTCTTGGATTAATGTTTTTGCCTACAAATTTCGTCTGAAGCCACTTAAGTAGTTGGTGATTTGTTTGTAGTTCAAATTCACGACCGTAAACATATGGTGTGAAATATTTCACTGCCCAAACTATGGAAAGAAGTTTTTTTCAATAGTTGAATAGTTTTGTTCATGTTTATTTAATGTCTATCCCCTCTTGAGTTAAGACATCCCCTCTTGAGTTAAGACTGCCCCTAGAGCAAAATTGCTTGCATCAGTAACTAATTTGCATTCCTTTGCAAAATCTGGGTACCCAAGTATCGGTGTTTTTGTCACAATATCCTTTAATATTTCGAACGCTAAAATATAATTAGAATCGTTTTTATTGACCCGCTGTTCTTTTTGAAGATATCTTATCATTGGACTTGCTATTTTAGCGAATTCTTTTATAAATTTTCTATAAAATCCAGTCATATCTAAAAAGGATTTTATCTGCTTTTGATTAGTTGGTATTTTTAGACTTTGGATTGTATTAACTTTAAGAGGGTCGGTTTTAATACCTTCAGCTGTTAGAATATGACCTAAAAATAAGGTCCCTTTTTTTAGAAAGTCGCATTTATCAACTTGGATTTTTAATTTTGCTGTTCGCAAAGTACAAAAAATTCTTTTAATACTTTCAATATGTTCTTTAAGAGATGTGCTGAATATTAAAATATCATCCATTTATACGACACATATCTTATTAATATAATCTCGTAAAACTGAGTTCATAGGTCTTAGATATATCGATGGCACATTTTTAAGGCCAAAGGGCATTCTTATAAATTTAAAGTGACCTCTGGGAGTTGAGAACGCTGTTTTTTTTCGGTCGCTATCCTTTACTAATATCTGGTGGAACCCTTTTGCTAGGTCAATCGTTGTAAAATATTGCGCCCTACCTAGTTTATATAAAAGACTGTTTAAGTTTGGAATTGGAAATTTATCATCGACTGTATTATTATTCAATGACCTGTAGTCTATTACAATACGCCATTTCTTATTACCTGAATTGTGAATTTTCTTGGGAACTATCCATAATGGGCTATTATATGGAGAATTGCTAGGACGTATTATGTTTTGATTTAGCATTTCGTTTATTTGTTTTATTTGTCTCTCTATTTCTTTTTCATGAACTTGAGGATACCTATATATTTTTGAATATAAAGGCTTGTCTGTTTTTGTAGTTATTTCATGAAATATTTCAGAAGTTGCTGTGAGTTTATCACCTTCTTTATAAAAAATGTTATTAAAATCGGAAAATAAATTTGTTATTATTAACTGTTTAACTGTTTTTACACTGTTTAACTGTTTATTAACTGTCTTTATTTAAATGGCCTGATTTAATGTTTTCATACATGTTCTCTCTACTTTCCAAGGTACATATTGATTCTAAATTAAAAGGATATATTTGTTCTTGAAAAATTATTTTATTTCCAAATATATCAATGAATTTTTTTTCCAAATCAATTTTTGCTTTGAATGCAGTAAGGAAATTTTGTCCTATGATTGCATCGTATTTATTACTGCCAATATCGATTACTTTCCATGTTAGGGTACCAGTAGCAACAAATTTCTTTGGAATAGGAGTAGTGATTGTGCCATGTGTATCTACACTCATTTTTGATAGTCTTGTTCTGTTTGAATTATTAAACTTGTTATCACTGTTATAATAAGCGTTTCGAGTATTTTGGAAGTTTCTGGAGTTATTAGAAAACATGTTAGTATTTCTATTATTGTATTGGAAATCTGCACTTTTGTAATATGTGTTTTCGTGTTTGTAATTTTTTTTAGGTCTTAAATAATTATTTGAAATACTCTGAATTATTTTATTTGTTGTTCATTATCATTTGAATGGTTATATTTTTTTTGTTGAGTTTTTTGTTTTCTATGATTATATTCAATGTATCTTGAATCATTAAGCAATTTTAATTTCGCATATCTTCTATAAATCGTATTTATGATTTCATATTCCTGAATATGAACTCTAACATGTCCACTTATGTCCACTTCTACTAGAATTTGAATTAGATCCCTATCTATATTTTCTAGTCTATACAATTCGGGTTTATCCTCATCAAATTCATACATATCGTTTAAATTATATTTCACATTATTTATTTCATTAAATAATTCTTGTAAGTTACTAACCTTTATATCCCTTGCTTGATTAAATAAATCTCCATAGGTTTTGTTCGGTCTAAAATGTTGTTTCAGTGTAGTGGTGATATCTTGCCACGATGGATCAGGTCCAAGGATTCTAATGGCTCTTGCAGCTTCTCCTATTAACTTTTCATTTAATACTATCTGCATGGCAAATCGATATACTCCTGGATCTCCAACGCATAAAGTTATGCTACTGTCTACTGATTTTATAAATGATATAAGACTATAGTTTTTATTATCGAAAATGGTCGGAGATGCCTGAATTGGTCAAGTATCTGATGTGTCTGTAATATTGGCATCACTACAGATTGACTTGTTGATTGAAGTACCTGCTGTTGTTGCGAAAGTTGCAGCGGTGCAATTATTTCTTCTTGTTTTTTGATTATGTTTCCATAGTTTCTGTTTAGTATATAATATTTTATTTAATATAGTTGATGTTGTGTTTATGTGGTGTGTTAATGTGTGGTGTTGTGAAGTGTTAAAAGGTTGATGTTGCTACGACGGCAAAATGTAGACGATTGACTGACTTGACACTTGTTACTTGACATTTGTTGAGCTGTCATCACAAATTTGCTCTGCACGCAGGGTTGCATTTAATAATGCCTTTCATGGCTTACTAACAACCTCCATTTTGTCAGGTTAATAAAATTGTGGATCTTCTAGTACGATTATTTTTGGTATTGGCCATTTAGAAATTTCGAGGTATTTCGACAGTTCAGGAGATAGAATATTAGATAGTACGAATGCTTCCAACTAAGTTGAAAATATGTTAATTCGAGAATATAGCCCAACATTAATTCGATGCCGAGATTTGTTAATTTTACTACCGATGTCTTGAATTTGTACCGCTGATGTATATGGTGTAATTCATAATTGATTAACAATTCTTTGCTTTAGATTTTGTGCTGCTGTAAGAATGGCTGCTGGTTCGTTACATTTTGATGATGAAGCCTTAGGAGCATATTGACTCTTATGATTGTTCGCGGAAGACATATCTGGCGGCTTTAATAATGTATTATTATTATTAAGGTGTTATCTAGATGAACACTGATTAGCAAAATACCCTGGTTCGCAAAAGTCGATGTATAATTTAGCTTGCCAAATAAATGAAAGTCTGTCAGCATAACTTGTTTTAAAAAAAGATGGACATGAATACAACTTGTGATTGCAGTAACTGCAATTACTTGAATACTGTTGTTGATAGGTACCTGTAGTGTACGTTTTTGTAATAGATCTGAGTACAGTTTTATCTCGTATGCATACTGCCTTTAGTGACTAGAATTTGAGCTCCAAAAAGCCCAGAAATTGCTTTATTGTTGATAGCTCTTTTGGTTTTGCCAATGATTGCTTAAAATTACTGTGAGTTGTTGTGTTGTTTTTTAACAATATATGTAATAGGATCGGATCCCATGATGAAGTGTTGACTTCAAGATTGTTTAGTTTAGAAAACACATAAACTGTTTTTATTTTGTATGAGTACTTTATTTTTATTTTTATTTTAACGTTTATTCCTTTAACATTATTTAGATCTTAACTAGATCACGTTCTACACCAGACTGCCTTCTGGAACTTATTCTAAGTCTTACAATGGTTTCTTTATGTATTTCAAATAACATATTTATCTTATGCTAACTTCTTATCTAAAAATATTTTCTTAATTCTAATTTGCTATTTCTATATACTTTACAATTATTCATTTTTATATATTTCCTATTTATAATCGACACATTACCTAAGACAAGAAATGCATAGCAAGTACTTACTGTACATTTGTTTGTCATGTATCTCATATTCACATGTGTTCCGATTTGTGTGGTCTCAATATATTTGACACCACATGAGCTCTTAACCGAATTTCAAGCAGCAAATTATTTATGTCAGAAGTATTGTTTTCTGACTCATGCCATACCATAAATTACAAATTACAGCTCATTTAAATTGGAACATAAGTGTTTTGTAGAATATGAATGCAATAGTCATCAAAGGCGGTCTTAACATTGAGTAAGGTCAACTATAAATATACCATTACAGTAACGTCATGCATGGTTTTTATTGCATGGGCAAATTATGTAGTAAAGATGGTTGCTCTGTTAGACGTTGCAGAATGCCTGAAATTTAAGATTTTTAAATATTTTTAGCGTATATTGCACTATTGCAAAATCAGGTTTTTCGTGGTCAATGACCAACAAAGTGTTGGCCTAAAAACAAAATAAATAGCACGTAAATTATGTAAGTAATAAATTATTGCAACATATATTTATAATGCAACAAACATAAATTTACAAATATGTACTAGAACTAAAATGGTATAAATTCATACAAATAAAATATGACTTTTATTAACAAAATTATAAATAATCTAATTTGATAACTCTGCATAACATGAAGGCCTAAGTCTTAACATGTATAAATATAGCATGGTTATTTAATGTACCTCGTCCAAGCTAAGATCGCACTGCAGGATTGTTTTATATTCTATATATGGTAAATATTCTTTTATATTGTGTCTTCTATAAGTTAAGTTGACACTTTTGTTTTTTTTAATATTAGTAATATATATAAATCTACGTCCTTGCATAATTAATTAATTTACCCCTTTAGAAAAGTGTAAATTAATTGAATTGAATATTTAAGTAATTTGCACTACAACGATTTTATATAATTACAAGTGATTAATTTTTCATATATCGTATTTCTTAAATTAATAATTTTATATATTTTTTTTTTACATTAATATAGTTTTGCTATGAATATAATTATAATTTAATATTTGGATTCTTATCTAGTAAAATATGTTATTATTATTTAATATTCCCAATATGTAGTATTCGTATTTTTATTACCAAATTTATTTTTTGCTGCTTCTGCATTTTATTAAATTATTGTTGTGCATGTTGAGAATGCTTTTATCCTCAATTTTCTATCAATTTGTATTTGTATACCGGAATTCCAATAATTACTTACTAAAACTTATTACGTGCAATAATTTACTGACCCAATTTAAAACAATAATTAATATCAAGCAAAAAATATTACTTATAATGACACATAAAATATTCAGCAAAACAATAAATAATTAATAGCAAGCAAATTACATAAAATATTTAGCAAAACAATGAATAATAAATTACTTAAAATGTGTTCTAGCCCTAGTTATAAAATAAACACTAATCAGCAAAAATATAACCTATTAATGTATTACGATTACGTTAAATGCAAATTAATTTATTTCTTTGAATAATATTTTTGTAATAATTTTTATATTAATTTATTTGTTCATTCAAACAGTATTTTTTACAATCTTATTATTATTAGTATTTTTACTAATTGTTGTCGCTTACGCAGCGTATTAAAAACTAAACTAAAAACTAATGTTACAATAATTGTAACTCTTTAACAAAAATCCATTACGGGATAGTGTTTTGCAGAAATAACCAACGGTAACTTGTTTTGATACAATTGTATCAAAACAATATCCCGTATGAAATATTTGTTTTGATGCAATTGATCAATAGTTATAATGATCATTACAATAAATGATCATTACAATAAATGATCATTAACTCCTCCGCCCTTAAAAATTGAGCGTCCCGATCAATGGAGTTGCAACAGTTTACTCAATGGTTATAAATATCATTAATAATATTTTTATAACGTACAATCTTATTTTAATATAATTTTACAATTTAGATATTTCCATTTTTAGCAGTTGTGCTATGCACATGCATTCAATAACTTAATTAATTTAATTTAATACAACTTGTCAATTTAGCTATAATATTATCAATATAATTTTCTTTAAATATAATTTCTTCTTTCTCTTAAGAATTTAACTTAATACAAGATTTATTTCCATTTTTAGCAGGTGTGCTATGCACATGCATTTGGAATATTTTACAATAATTTAATTCATTTAATTTAAAATAATTTTTTAATTTAGCTATAATATAATTAATGTAAATTTATTTAAATATAATTTCTTCTTTCTCTTAAGAATTTATCTTAATACAATATTTATTTCCATTTTTAGCAGGTGTGCTATGCACATGCATTTGGAATATTCAATAACTTAATTAATTTAATTTAATGCAACTTGTCAATTTAGCTATAATATTATCAATATAAATTTCTTATTTTATCGATAATCCTTCTAAAGTTTGAGAGGAAAAAAAAAACATTTTTTTTTTTTTAATCAATTCATGTAAAAAACTTTTGCTAATAAATAATTATTTTCTTTATCCATCTTAAATTTCTTAAAAAAGAATAGTTAATTTTTTATATTACTTTTATGAACTGTTTTTCCGGTTTCTGTAATAATTGTACTATTTTTGTTTTCTTTGACTATTTCTTTTTTAAAACGCGGTGTTAATTTGGTGCCGTATCTTTTATTAATTTTAACGTAAATAATTTGTCCCGGTACATAGGCTTTAGGTGGTATCTTGTTTTTATTATAATAACTGACGTCTTTTCTTTGTTTTTCAGTAAGTCTTTGTATGTTGTCTTGTTTTGCTAATTCATATTGCTCAGGGTTTATAAAAACTCTACGACCAAAAAATACTTCTACGGGTTTTTGTTTTGTGGTTGAATGTATGGAATAGTTATATTCATATATTGATCTATCTAGAAGCTCTTCAAATGATCTTTCAATATTTTCTGTTTTTAAACATCTCAAGATTTCAGTCAAGGTTGAATGAAATCTTTCTATTTGACCATTTGCTGTGCTGGTATGAGGTGGTATTTTATAAACTTTAATTCTTAACTGGTCTTCTTATAAAAACATAATTGATTTTGAATTTAAGCTTTTTTCGTTATCAATTACTGCGGACTGAGGAATTCCGAAGATGAAGAGTAATTGTCTAAGTGGTTCCCTAATATCTTCTACTGCTTTAGATTTCACTAATCTGGCCTGAGGATATTTTGAATATTTGTCAATGGCTGTTAAAACTAAATTCTTTTCTGCAATATAAATGTCAATATGAATGATTTGTCCCGGGAATGTTGGTATAGGGGTGGATTTTATTTCAAGTTTATTAGGGTGTCTATCATATTTGTATTCTGAACATATCCTGCATTGTTTTATAATATATTTTACCTTTGCTAACATTTTAGGAAAATAAAATTTTTCCAATAATTGCTTCTTATTTTCTACGGCGTTTCTATGAGCTCGTTTGTGTTCGAGAATTATTTGTTGTTCTTGTTGATCGTTTGTTTCCAAATCTTTAACCTGTGTTTGAGTGAATCTAATTTTAATGTTACCAAAGTTTGTGGGGTAGAGCTTTTGGATTTTACCCATTATCTCTTCAGATGTAAATAATCCATTTATAAGTGATGGATTTAAGTAACGTTTGAGAATTGATATTAGGTCACTTGCAGAATAGTGAGGCCTAGTAATTGTATGACAATGGTAAGTCGGAAAAGGTAGTTTATACTGGTAATCTTTCTGTCTTCCTACTAATATTATAATCTGATTTTTAAAGACGTTTACTGGTGTTTCTATTGCTGGTATAAGATTGTGTCCAGAACTTTCATCCGAGTGAGTTGCTATAGATAATGAATTTAATTCGGGTGGTCTCGAGAGCGTATCTGCAACTATATTATTACTGCCTGGCTTATATTTAAGCTCGTAATCATACTCTTCCAGCATTGATTTCCATCTTTTCAACTTGACGTTATCATTTTTGTTGCTCAATGCGAATGTGAGCGGCTGGTGATCGGTGAATATTTTCAATTTTGCAGTACCACATAAGTAGTTTCTAAGAGATTTCAGAGCCCAAATAATTGCCAGCATTTCTTTTTCATTTGCAGCATAGTTTTCCTCTGTTTTACTCAATGTTCGTGAAATGAATGTGATTGATTTTCCACATTGTTCTAAGACTGCACCAATAGCGTGATTTGAAGCGTCAGTAGTTAAATGAAACTCTTTTTGGAAATCTGGATATGTTAACAGTACTTCTTTTGAGATAAGAGCGTTTTTAAGTTTGTTAAAGGCTTCTTTTTGTACACTGCTTAGGTTAACTAATGTTTTTTTCGATTGATTTTTTGAGACTCTCCCATTTTGCCCTCTCAATAGATTGGTAAGAGGATTCGCTATATTGGCGTAGTCTCTAACAAATCGCCTATAGTAACCTGATAGACCAAGGAATGCTCTTAAATCTTTTAATGTTTTTGGACAAGGAAATTCGACAATTGATTTTACTTTAGCAGGGTTAGTAGAGACTCTTTCGGGAGAAATGAGAAAACCTAAGAACTCGATTTGTTTCTGGAAAAATTCACATTTATCTAATTGGACTTTCATGTTAGATTCACGTAAGGTATTAAAAATTTCGCGTATATGGTCTGCATGGGATTTTTCATCTTTACTAAATATAATGATGTCATCTATGTAGACATAACAGATTCTTCCTATGTGTTTTCTTAAAATATCATCTTAAGCTCTTTGAAAAATCGCTGGAGCGTTTTTTAGTCCAAATGGTAGTCGCGTAAATTCATATTTTGCATTGTTTAATGAAAAAGCTGTTTTCTCAATGTCAGATTCTCTTAAAAGAATCTGGTGGAAACCACTTTTCAAATCGATCACAGAAAAAAAATTGTTTTGTCCTAATTGCGCCAATACCTCATTAATATCAGGAATAGGATACCTATCAGTTATTGTAATCGCATTTAATTTCCTATAATCTACTACCATTCTGTATTTTTTTTCTCCAGAAGCATCTTCTTTTTTTGGAACTACCCATATTGGAGAATTATAGGGAGACCTAGAAGGTCTAATAATTCCATCTTCTAGCAGCTTTCCTATTTGCTTTTCAACTTCATTTCTCAAAGATGCAGGATATGGATAATATTTAGTGTAAACGGGAGTATCTGAATTTGTTCTAATGGTAGCGACAACTTGTGTGGTGAAAGTTAATCTTTCGTTTGGTTCGGAAAACAATTCTAAATGTTGATGTATCAATGTTTTCATTAGTTTTTTTTGTAATAAATTCATATGTGTATCTCTTAAATTAACAAAATTGACGTCCTGTGATGTTAATTGCTTTAACTGAATTTTAATGGAATTTCTAATAATCATAAAGTTGTGTTTAGTATGAATAACCGCAGACAGTTCTTTAAAACTGTCGTTACCCAGGATGGCATAAAATGAAATTAAAGATGGGAGAATATAAAATTTTAATTTAATATCTGTACAGTTGAAAAGATTTACATATGTGTGGTGTGTGATTTCTATTTTTCTTCCTACCGAATTCGCAAAAAAGTTTTTGTCATTTCGTATTATCTTCTTAGCCCAGTTTGCCTGAACATAGTTTTTGTTAGAACTGGTATCTACTAATATTTTTAGAATTTCTACTCTCTTCGTTCTGCACTCAAAGTAAGGCAACGAAGAGACGTTTAATCTAAAAAATGAATATCTGCAATATTCATTGTTTCATAATTAACCATGCAATCCTGTTGTTCATTATCGAACGTGTTATTTTCATTATAGTCGGACTGAACAAGTTCATGATCAATCGAGGGAAAATATTCTATGTCCTGTCGATTTGTGTTTATGTGAAAATTTTTCTGTATTTTTATTGGAGGATTAGTAAGGTTTGTGCTTTCTTGGCGTTTTTGTGCATGTCTGAAATTTGGTCTATTGTGATAGTTTACCATATTTGTTCTCAAACTGGGATCTATATCCATAGGTTCTGGTTTTGAAATCGATTTTGGTACTATGGGTCTTGGTAGATGATTACTGTATGGATTTTCCTGATACATTTGCTGTGGTCTTATACCCTGGTTAAAATAATATTGTGGGTGATGTACTTGGGGTCTAAATGGTTGTTGATATTGTGGCATATGCGCCAATTGTGGATAGAATGGGTGACTATATTGGATATTTCTTTGTTGTATTTGTGGCTGGGAGTAATTTCGTATATAACCGTTCTTGTTATAAGCATGGTGTGATCTGAAGTTTTGGTTCTCCAATTTCAGACACAGATGGAGTGCTTCAGGCAAGTCTTTGGGTTCTCTCACTCCCAGTAACATGGGAAGACTGCCAGAAAGTCCTCTTATAAATGTATCAAGGGCTTTATCTCGATAATTTTTTGTTAATATCCGCCTTGACTCCTCACAAATTTCCATGCAGCTTATATTATGTATAATTAATGACAAATGTGAATAAACACGTTGATAAAAATATTGGATAGAGTGTCGTCCTTGTATCAGACATGACATTTGATACTCTAATGTTCCTAAGTCGCGTTTGTCAGCGTAATGAGTTGTAAGACAACGTGCAATTGCACTCCAATCTAAAGGCGTGTTATAGGATTCTAAAGCTATATCAGCTTGACCTATGATTTTATTTCTAATTACATTCAAAATTCCGAAGTATTTGGGTGTACCTTTGAACTAGTCATAAATATTTAATATTCTCTCTACACTTTTTTTCCATGAGCTATATTCTGCAGGGTTACCGGAAAATTCTCTCAAAGAGCGAACAACGTCAGGAATTTTGTCCATGTCGCTTATATTATTTTTGTACTTGTCATCTATAGTTTGGTCAGTTATTATTGTCTGGTTTATGCTACTATTTCTATCTATCACCTGTGTAACTATTTCTCTTATATTATTGAGTAAATCTGATTGTACTGTCGAAGTTAATGGTGAAATCTGCGGTATGGAAAAAAACTGGCACGTCATCACTTCCCAACATGGAAGGTCTAATAATATTACTTGGATTTGCCATTTGGACTAATATAGAATTCGAAAAGTTTATCACAAAAACTTAATGTTAAGATCGATTAAAAAAAAAATTTCGACAAATAGAAGAAGATAATCAAAATACAAAGAATTAAATTTATGAAACTATAATATTGCTACTTATACTTAATTTCCCCTGGTCCAAGCTGCTGCTCCACCAATCAGGAGCTCCTTTTTGGTTTATTCAAACCTACTAAGGGGCGTCGTTTCTTGGCCGGTTTCTTGAAGCACTTTTAATTAGTGGCACTTTTGAGTAGTTTTTTATTTCAACAAAAGAAAAATTTTATTGTCACTTTTAAGAAAATTTGTTTCAAAAAGTATTTTTGATCTACTTATGTAACACTTTTATTTAGTGGCACTTTTGAGTAGTTTTTTATTTCAACAAAAAAAAATTTTATTGTCACTTTTAAGAAAAATTGTTTCAAAAAACAAATATTTTTGATCTACTTATGTAGCACTTCAGTTTGCTGTACCTTTGATGATAGTTCAGGTAATGTATCCTTCGTTAGTTGTTTTTGCAGAATTGTTAGTTCTCTTAATTGTGGAAGATATTCAATTTCAGAATTGTTTATCCGCTTAGATGGCTTAATTTCAGGTGTTGAAATTCCTATGCTCGTATATGCTGATTTGAGCAGACTTGTTATGACTTGGTGTCCTTGAATAAGAACCGTGTTATCTCTGATGACACAATTTGATGCAATTTTTACCATGCCGGTACTATTTAGTATCACTGGAAATGCATTCGAACCGCATACTGCATTGAGTTGCATCGGATATTTGGTAGCGTATATCCAGTGATTTTTGTGTTTCAGCTGAGTCCAAATGGTAGTTTCCTTTAATTCAACTATTTCGCAATCGTCACCTGTTCCATTATTGTACAAATTGATTTCACACTTGCACACATTTGCTCTACGACGATAAATAGATTGAACATTTGAGCAAAGGTATGAGTCCTCTTCAGTTGCAATACACGATTGCAGTGCTAATTTTGTTGTGGGGAAGTATTCATCCTTGTGAGAATTGATAGCCAGATATTCTGTTGATGGCTGTATTGACGTTAATACCTTGGTCGCGCTAGAGATCACAGGTACTACATGAAATATTTCAAAGGTTTTTCGTTCAACGAGTGGTATCATAATATTGAATATTACATGGTCACTTGATACCTGCCCAGTTACTTGCATCAGCTTATAAAGAGTTAATATATCATCTTGCTCTACTGGAAATTGTAAATGAGACGGTAAATGTGCTCGGATTTTTTCTCCTTCCGTTATTAACTGTTGCGGCGTAATTAGAAGCGGGTTAATTTTTTCGTGATGACTATCAATAAGAACATCCATGATTGTGGATTGCGTACGTTGCAAATTTATCGTGGCGATTGTCATTTGGATGGTCAGCATATTAATAATATTGCCATATAATTGGTCATGTTCGTCCTTAACTAATCTTTTGGAGATCGCGTTTAATTGAGTCTCCATACCCTGGAAATTATTTTTGAGACTTATCTGGTTTTTTTTTATAACGTTAATTGTGGAGTCAATTATTGATATTTGATTTTTGAGCAGATGTTTGAGTTTGTCATCATGATCTTCTAGGGTTTTGATCGTCTTCGACATGTCACTTGCATAATTGGAATCGAGTACTCCAAACAGGGAACTTGCTATATTCCCAACTGAATCGATTGCCCCTCTCTTATTTCGGGCGCTTGACATAAATTCAAATGCTGTTCTTAATTCAATTTCTGCTTGCTGAAAATGATGAACCACAAACTTGCATGTTGAGTTTAAGTTGCTTTGATCACATAGCTTCAAAAGATTCAACGTTGAATCCTTTAGTATGTCCAGCTCTGTATTAAATGGAGCTAAATCGTAATAGATTATCATTTTCCAGTGGGATTTTATCAATTTTGTTGTTCCTACTTGTTCAAAATGTATGCCAGGAGCGGAGCGAAGTTCAGTTACGTTTACTAGTGAACAAAGAACAATCGGGAGTAAAAGTAGAGATATCAGTACTGTAGTTAATTTTATATTGGAGGACACACGTCTTTGTTTTCGTGGGACTATCTCATTGTCCATTCGTTTTTCTTTGTTATGGTGATTCTCCTGTGTTTTAATAGGTTTGTTTTCAGGAAATAAGGGTGCTAGTTTGTGAATTGGTCGCTTTAACATGCCTGTTGCGGTTTTGACATCTACGACTCGTATAAATCCGTCATTACCCTTATATGTCTTCATTATTCGCCCTAAAGGCCATTGCAAAGGTTGTACATTATCTTCCTTAAGGATCAACAGCATATTTTCTTCAATGTTTTTGCATTCTTCACGCCACTTGTTTCGAACCTGTAGTTCCATTAGGTACTCTGCCCGTCATCTTTTCCAAAACTCTTGTTTTAAGTGTGCAACCAGATTCCATCTAGTCAAAAGAGATGTTTTTACCTTTTCACATGTTGCGTCTACGGGTGCTGTTAGTGCATCACCAACTAAGAAATGACCTGGTGTGAGAGCCTGCAAATCATTTGGATTAGACGACATTGGTGTTAAAGGTCGTGAGTTTAAAATAGCTTCTATTTCTATAATGACGGTTTCGAGTTCCTCGTACGTTAACGTTTCAGTTGAAACGCTTCGGACCAATAGGTACTTTGCTGATTTAACCGCTGCTTCCCATAGTCCACCAAAATGAGGTGCACGAGGAGGGATGAAGTGAAATGCCAATCCTTTGTTGCTGCAAGTTTTTGTTATTTGTTCCTGAGCTACATTGGAATGGATTGTTGTTGTTAATTCCTGCAACTTGTTAGAGGCACCGACAAAATTCGTTGCATTGTCACAGTATATATTTTGGCAGCATCCACGTCGTGCGATAAAACGTTTTAATGATCCGATAAATGCTTCTGTTGTCAAGTCGCTTACCAGTTCCAAGTGTACTGCCTTTGTCGCAAAACAACAATAAACTGCTAGGTATGCCTTATGCGGACGTTTTCCTCTCACCTTATATTGCACCCAAAAAGGCCCACAGAAGTCAACTCCGGTATTAAAAAATGGCCTGTTTGACTGTACTCGATGCCTTGGTAAACTTCCCATGACTTGTTCAAAAGTAATTGGTTTACATCTAGTACAAAGAACGCAATGGTGAATAGTTGATCTTGCCATAATTTTACCCTTGATCGGCCAAAATTTTTGTCTCGCTGCTGCCAGCAGTGCTTGACCGCCGCAGTGCATATTTCGTTCATGTATGTCCTTCATTATCAGTTTTACAATAGGGTTATTGTATGGAAGGACTATCTGGTGCTTTTCATCATATGTAAGTGATGATGCTTCTAACCTTCCCCCCACGCGAATTATCTTGTGTTCATCTAAAAATGGCATCAGTCCAGCAAGTGTACTTGCAGGTTTTACTGTGTGGTTGCGTTCTAACTGATTTAATTCTTCTTTTAGTTCTGACTGTTGTATGTATTTCACTATATGCCTGAGTGACAGTTCCAGTTCCATAGGGTTTAGAGCCATAGTGATATTGCTTAAATTGGTTCGCCTTGCCCGATTTACAAATCGCAGCATATATCCCACCGTATGTAGTAGAGTTCTGAATGAATTCCTGTCATTGATTCTATCGATCCAATGGATATCGTAATCAGTTGAGATTAAGGCCACTTCCCTTGTCGTTTGTTTCCATTCAGGATTCACCGGATCAATACAGAGAGTTTTATTGAATTCGCCAGGCCAGTTGCTTTCGGAACCATGAAGAAAGAGTGGACCGTATAACCGTAAGTTATTTTCGAGTAATTGAGCTGGCTTGATACCCCGTGATAATGAGTCAGCTGGGTTGTCCTTAGATCTTACGTGACGCCATTGATTAGGCAAGCTAATTTCCTGAATTGCATTGATTCTATTTGCTATGAACTGTTGATGCCTTGCTGATGAAGAGTTGATCCAGAAGAGAACGATTTCTGAATCAGTCCAATAATATGTTGCTACATCATGATTTATATTGTTCTTAACCTTTTTCATCAATGTCGTTCCTAATAGAGCTGAACACAGTTCTAACCTTGGAATCGTTTGTTTTTTGAGTGGAGCAACACGAGACTTGGAACACAACAATCGATTTATTAGTCGACCATCCATTAGTTTCGCTCGAACGTAGACTGCGGCTCCGTATGCCTTTTGTGAAGCATCACAAAATACGTGCAATTGTATTGATTCAAGTGCTGGCATCAGTTTTCCGAATATATGACGATCTATTTTAAATTGATCTAGTACTTGTAGATCGTCATAAAAGGTAGTCCACCTAGTGTATATTTCGGCTGGTACTGCTTCGTCCCATGTTAATTGTAGTTGCCATAGGTCCTGAATTAGTATTTTTGCTGTTACGAGTACTGGACCTAGTAACCCCAATGGGTCGAAAATTTTGGCTAGGTTCGAAGTAATGGTTCTTTTAGTAATGATTTTTAATGGATCCAGTTTTAATTTTATGCGAAATTGATCTTCTTTTGGTTGCCAAGTCAATCCTAATGTTTTGATTGATGTTGCGTCGTCACTTTGAAAGTCCAAATCAACTTCTTGATCTTCTTTTGCAATATTTTGAAGAAGTGACGGATGGTTGGCACACCATTTACGTAGCTTGAATCCTGCTGATTCCAACAAACCTTTTAACTGAGTTTGTATATCTTTGGCAGTTTGGAGACTATTTGATTCACTTAGGCAATCATCTACGTAGAAGTCATTACTTAGTGCTGCTGCACCTAGTGGATATTTTTGCAACTCAGATTTCGCCAACTGTTGTAAGCATTTAGTAGCCAGATATGAGGCTGATCGTGTTCCATAGGTGACTGTTTTTAATCGATAAAATTGTAAGGGTTCGTTATTATTGCTTCTCCAGACTATTAATTGATATCTTTGATCTTCGGGCTGAATAATATTTTGTCTGTACATTTTTTGAATGTCAGAACAAAAGACAAATCTTAGGCACCTGAATCGAAGTAAAATCGCAAACAATATCTCTTGAATTGTAGGGCCAGTAAACATTGTATCATTTAACGATAGTCCACTACTCGTCTTGCACGATGCATCAAATACCACTCTTAATTTCGTGGTGCTGCTATCGGGCCGTAAAACGCCATGATGTGGGATGACATAATGAGGATTAACTTGGTTGATGTCAACCCTTTCCATGTGTCCGAGATCAGCATATTCATTCATGAACTGTACATACTGTGTTTTGAGTATTACATCCTTATCGAGTCTTCTTTCCAACGCTAAAAACCTGTTAATGGCAATGTGTTTTGATTCACCAAGCAACGATGGATCTTGCTTGAAGGGTAATCTGACACTGAATCGACCGTCTTGACTCCTTTTCATATAAGTTGCAAAATGAGACTCGCACAACTCTTCGGAAGGAGACAGATTTTTGTTTGCCTTTTCTGGTTCATCTAGTTGCCAGAACCGCTCGATAACCTTCATCGTATCTTGCTCATCTTCAGAGCATATTCCACAAACTTGTGGTGAAATAATTGAATTTTGGTTAGATATTTTTCCCACCACAAGCCACCCAAGCAATGTATTCTGTAGGATGGGGAGACCTCTGCCAAGGTTTATTTGGCCGATGGACAATAGTTGATGAGAAAACTCGGCTCCAAGTAGGAGATCGATTTTGTTTGGGGTATTGAACGACGGATCTGCCAGATTGATGTTCTGTGGTATCTTCCAGCTTGAGCTTTCAATATGAATGCTCGGCTGGTCACACACAATCTTAGGTAATACATAAGCCTCTATTCGGCTGCTAAATCCGTTAATTCTGGACGAGAAAGCTAAATTGATTCGTTGTTGCGCATCTTGTTTTTTTTGCCCCACACCTTCTATACATGCTGAGGTCTTTTTTGGGTTTTCACCTAACTTCTTAATTATTTGATCGGTTATCAGGGTGACTTGGGAGCCGGAATCCAATAATGCTCTGCACTCAATTTCTCTTCCATTGTTGCCTTTAACGACAACACGTGCAGTTCCTAATACCACATAATTTTTTTGGATGTTGAGATTGTTGGAGAACAGAGAAGCAGGATTTTTTGATATGGATGCCTTCTCAATCATGGATGCTTTAAATGTGCCTTCTAAATGCAGAAAGGTGTTGTGTTTCTTGCTGCATTTTAAGCAACTGCCTGATGTGCAGTCTTTTGTGAAGTGACCATTTTTTAGACAATTGAAACATCGTTGCAATGATTTTATGAGATGTAACCTCTTAGCTGGGGTGTCATCCAGGAACTGCTTGCATAGATGAATTGGATGATTATCTCTCTTGCATATTGGACATTTAACTGGTGCAGTGTTAGTTGTAGCCACTGTCTTAACCCATTTTTTGATTGATGCGCTATTATTTATTGTTTCTAGCGTTTGGAACCTTTGTTCAATAAATTGAAATAGTTCCTTCATAGTGATCAGCTCTCGATTGTTTGATAATGACTGCTCAAATGCTGTTTGTGTGATCTTGTCTAACTTCTTCAACGTCATATGAACAGTTATGACGTCCCAATGTTCGACTGGAATGTGCTGCGCCTTAAGTCCCAATAAACACTCTTGTGAAATGTCATGCAATGTTTTAACGCCAGAAGCGGTTTCAGTTGTCATTGCTGGTAATGCAAATAATTTGTTTAACAATGCGGTAACTAATAATCTACCATTATTGTATCTAGCCTTCAGAATCTCCCATGCGGTAATGTAGTTCTCAGCTGATGCTAGCAAATGCTTTATCAGGTTTTTAGGGTCACCAATCAAGTTAGTTGTTAAGTAGAACATCTTTTGGATAGGTTTGAATGGTTGTTCGTCTATAAGTTGTGTAAACAGGTCTCGAAACTCTACCCACTTCAGCTGATTTCCGTCAAATGTTGGAATTGTTAACTGTGGTAATTTAACTGCCTGAATTGTTGAATTGTGCTGGTAGTGAGAATTGGATGATTTTAGCTTGAGTTTCAAACAAATCTCCATGTCTTGGAGTTTTTGACTAATTTCATAATACAATTCCCAGGAGTACCCTTCAATGAATTCTTCTGATGTAGAATTCCATATTTTTTCATTGTTGTTATCAAATGCTTTGTGATAACCTTCTATCAAAGCAAGCTTGCAAGAATAAAAAACTTCATTTTGAGATTCTTGGCTTGCCATTTCAATTTCTTGACTGAATCTGTCAATGACATTTATGAGTGCTCGTTGATTACGCAACACTCTTGATAATTCTTCATTTTGTTGAAGCTGCATTGGATTTTGATTGTGTTGCCTTGGCGGCTTTTCCTGAGCATTTTCTACCTCTTGCATTTCGATTAATGCCTTGTTAAAAATACCCAAGTATTTGTTTGTCAATTCAGTCATTTTTTCATAGTAGCCCGTGGTGAAATACTCGTCTTCTGTATCTTCAGCCATAGCTTTACAAGACAGTAACGTGTTGTGGTTCTTCTCTAACCTTGACCATTGTTCAGTTAACCGTAGAATTCTATCCTGATAATAGCGATTCGTCTTCCTTGAGGCTGGATCCTTCTTGAAGTTGCTGATTATCCTCTCGATCTCAGCTCCTATAGCTTGTTGTTGATCAATAAGTGTGTCGAAATGCTCCATGATAACACAGTTCCTATTTATTGTTCTTATAGGAAAATCACGTCGGGGTCACCAAAATATGTTGAGAATGCTTTTATCCTCAATTTTCTATCAATTTGTATTTGTATACCGGAATTCCACCAAGCACATGTAACTTGTTGGACGGTATATTTGTATATTTTTTATATTCGTGAAGATACCACCGATCACATAAACCCGTTGGTAATTTTATGAAAAGAAGATGAGTTCTATTCAAGTTTGTATCATCGAATACACTTTATTAAAAGAATTGATTTATTTATATATACATTTTTCTTATAATAATTACTTACTAAAACTTATTACGTGCAATAATTTACTGACCCAATTTAAAACAATAATTAATATCAAGCAAAAAATATTACTTATAATGACACATAAAATATTCAGCAAAACAATAAATAATTAATAGCAAGCAAATTACATAAAATATTTAGCAAAACAATGAATAATAAATTACTTAAAATGTGTTCTAGCCCTAGTTATAAAATAAACACTAATCAGCAAAAATATAACCTATTAATGTATTACGATTACGTTAAATGCATTTTAGCATGGGTCAGCAAAAGACAAAATAAATTATTAATGTAATACTTAACAGTGCAGTTCAACAAGTTTTTCATTCATTAATAGTGTACTGTTTGTACCTTGTTGTGATACAATTTTATATGGGCCTTTATATGGGTTATCTAATTTCTTTCTGTTGCCTTTTTTGACATATACGAAATCATTTATTTTAAAATTTGCTTTATTAACATTTTTTTCTTTTCTTTCGTTAAATGTTTAGTATTAATTAATTGTTCTTTTGCTTTTTCTTGAGAGAATTTTAATTTTATTTTTAATTCATTAGCATAATTTTCAATATCATATATCGTTTGTTTATTTTTAATAATTTCGCATGGTAATGCACATAATTTTCCATATACTAATTTAAATGGAGTGTATTTTGTTGTTGTGTGTGGAGTCGAGTTGTAACTGTATACGTAGTAAGGAAGTAATTCGTCCCAATTGTTTATTGTTTTCATGGTCATCAAGTAGTCATTCAAAACTCTGTGGTTTCTTTCAACTGTTCCTAATATCTCATGGTGAAATGGTGTTGATGTTACTTTTTCTATCTTTAACAATTTACAAATGTTTTTTAGAAGTTCATTTGTGAATTCTGTGCCCTTGTCAGTTTTCATTTTTCTAAAACACCCGTACTTAAGTATGAATTTTTCTACAATTGCTTTCGCAGCATTGACAGCGTCTTTCGTTTCTAAAGGGATCGCTTCTACAAATTTTGTTAATTCACATTGAAGTGTTAAAATGTATCTATAATTGTTAGATGGTATTAATGGGCCTACAGTGTCTATTGTTATTACATCAAATGATGTGTTTGGTGTTTCGGTAATTTAGTATTCTTCTTTTTTGTGCCTAATTATTTTAACTC
>NC_051846.1:110398802-110409584 GCF_002237135.1 Teleopsis dalmanni | reverse complement strand
GTGACTGATAACATAATAAACTAACTGAAAAAAGTTTTTCAAGCCGAAGTTTTTTTGTGAGACATTCAATAATAAAAATAAAAAACGTCGTCAAAATACTAAAAAGAAATTCTTTAATTGTAAATTCTGTTCATTTCTTTTAAAATTATTCTTAATTTATACTAAGTAATTTTTCAAAAAATACTAAAAAGAAATCCTTTTCTTGTAAGCAAATAAACAACCTTTCTGTGTAAATTAATAAAATAAAAAAAAAACTTTTTGTAATTGTCTTTTGTCCTTTTAAAAATAATAATAATTACAAATTGTAACGACACTTTCTTGGGGTCGTTTCGTTTTGCTGGGGTATCCTCAGCCTATCCAGAATCGTCACAATAAATTTCTAATTGTGACCAAAATACTCAAAGACGTTATTTTGTTTATTAGGTTTATAATTTATTATAATAAAACTTTTATAATTCAAGAAAAATTAGACAATAATGAAATATTTAAATATGTTATTATTATGATAAATACCAATCGATGCGGTGCACAGTGATTGTCTTGGATGTCCTGGTGTAGATCTTGAGTTGATGGTGTTTTCTTCAAAACTGTTATTTCAAAGTGTGTAACAGCCGATCATATAGAGACATGTTTATTGCGAATACTTATTTTTCTCAAAGTACTCTTTTGTTTATTATGCCTTCAGTTGAATAGATCCTTATATTGAAATATTCTTTCGTACTTGCCTGTAAATTATATCAACCACAGTAGACGTACTACAGCCAATCGTAATGATACAATTACAAGTCCCCGTCTGAACAAAAATGCGCGTCTTAAATACTCAACCAACCGAGCTTTTTCGTAGTGTATCATTTTATTTACAGCTGATCTCACACAAGTCTTGTTTACTTTGCCGTTCTGCTTGTGCACTTTACGTCTCTTTGAGCTTCTCTTGCGGCGAATATTTTTAGCAGTTCTTGTTTTCTATTCTGCTGTTTTGTTTTGATTATTGCAAAATGTGATTAAAAATGCATTCGGTGCTTCTTTTGTGATTTTTTAAATTTAGTTTAATGAATATTAATTTAATAAATATAAAAATTAATTCAAAAAAACAAAATAGAAATATAATTCATAAATAAATCAGGTAAGTGTATGATTCATTTAATTAACTATATTTTCAAATTTTTATTTCAACGTAATTGCAGATCACTTGGTTATGTTGTGGGTGCATGCTGCAACAACAGGGACGGCAAATATTTATCAAAATACCAAGCGACCACATGCTAGCACAAGATCTGTGAATGGCATTAATAATATAGTAGAGAAATGCCGGATAAATATTTTAAGTAAAGTAACAACTTTTTTCATACTTCCAGTACTTGAAAGCTTCAATAAAATCATAGGATACGATTACCTTAAAGAAGTAGTGGCAACTATTGTCGCAAAAAACAATACACTTTTCCATAAAACAAGAAAAGAACAAATACATGAACAAACGATATCTGATTAGTATCCTATACCGGATGCAACAGTGATATTGTCCAATCTAAGACATTCGAAGTTTTACACGACTCTTAACCTCAAGTCTGGGTGTCACCAGATAGTTTTAGATGAAAAAAATAGGCATAAAATAGCCTTCAGTGTAAATAATGGTAAGTATGAGTTTTGTCGCTTACCATTCGGCTTAAAAAATGTCCCTAGTATCTTTCAGCGGGCCATTGATGACATTTTGCGAGATGACATAGGAAAAACATGCCACGTTTAAATGGATGATGTAATCTTCTTTTTCTTAGACAAAGTCAATCATCTCAACCATGTCAGTAATATTACATACGGATTGAAAAACGCGAGAATGCTCGTTTCTCCCGAGAAATCTAAGTTTCTTCAAAACGAAGTAGAGTTTTTAGAATTTGTTGTCTTAGCTAACGGCATTAAAACATGCCCGGGTAGAGTCAATGCAATTTTAAACCACAAACAACCAAAGTCGTTGAGATCACTGCGTGGCTTTCTAGGATTATCCGGATATTATCCGAGATTTGTAAGGAATTACGCGGCAATAGCAAAGCCACTGACTGCATACCTCTGAGAAGAAAATGTCATATTGGAATCAAACAATCAAAAAATACTAAAATAAATTTAAATATGAATGCAGTAAAAGCATTTAATAAATTAAAGCAAATATTAGCTTCAGAGGATGAACTTCTACAGCATCCAGACTACGATAAAGCCTTCGAGCTTACCCCTGATGCATCATCAGTTGATTTAGGTGCAGTATTGTCCCAAGAGGGTAGACCAATAACAATGGTCTTTAGAACCCTAAGTAAGTGTGAAGAAAACTACGCTACAAATGAACGCGAACTACTAGCAATTGTTTGGGCTTTACAAACATTACGTCACTACTTATATGGTGTTGGAAACCTAAAAATCTTTACAGCTCATCAACCTCTCACATTTTCAATATCTGATAAGGATCCTAATTCAAAAATTAAAAGGTGGCGTGCATTTATAGATGAATTTTCCCAAAATTCTTCTATAAACCAGGGAAAGAAAACAAAGTAGCAGATGTCTTATCTATCAATATATTAATAATTTGACTTTAGACGGAAATACAGTCCACAGTGAAGAATCCTCATCTGATATAATTAAAACAGTAAACACCCCTGTAAACCAATTTAAAAATCAACTAATTTTGTCCCATTACAATTCAAATAATAAAACACTAAAATCCTATTAAAGAGATTTGTACGCCACACAATAAATTTTAAAAACACAGAATTTCTGTTAAATACAATCAAAGATAAAATAAACATAAATGTAATAAATGGTCTAAACTGCGATCGAACAACTTTGGCAACAATTCAAAATATGTTGAAAAGGGAACATCCAGGTGTTAAAACTTGTCATCGATTTGACTAATAGGGAGGATCAAATGGAGACAGCAACAACGGAGCACAACAGATGTCTCCACGAAAATCGTAAGCAAATAATGGAAGAATACTACTTCTCAAAAATGAAAACGATTCTCAAAACTATTATCGCAAATTGTAAGATATGCCATGAAAAGAAGTACCAAAGAAAACTACCAAACGAGTTATTGGTGAAACTCCAATACCAAATTATCCCTAAGAAGTACTCCATATAGATGTAGTTATTTTCTTTAAAAAAATAAAAAGCAATATTTTTCGATAGTCTTACAGAGTCTCAGACTTTTATTCAATCAAAAATAATTTTCTTTAATAATAAAGTAAAATTTAGTGGTTTTTTCTTTCTTTTTTAAACTTTAAAAAATTCAAACTTTTCAAAATATATTAAACTTATCAAAACTTTTTAAAAAAACTTCTCAACTTCTCAAAAAAATAAACGCGTGTGTCCTAACCAAAAAAACTCTTTTCTTCTTCTGTCATTTCTTTTTCCTCCCTTACTTCTTTCTTTCGCTTCACTGCCTTATCTGCACTCTTCCATCCGACTCGTCGTCTGTCTCGGACGACTCAGATCCACCCTCACCATAATCCCTCCACGGTTTCATCTGTTCCGCGACCGTGGACGTTAAATTTGGTCCCTCATGCGAACCTACCTTCTTCACTTCATAACGATCGTTTTTCTTTTCTTTAGTGACTTCATAAGGGCCCAAGTACTTTGGAATAATCTTAAGTCCAGCTCCAAACTGCGTTCGAAGTATAGCAACTAGGTCTCCAACGTGATAACGAACGGCTTCCTTACGTCTTTTGTCAAAATGTTTTTTGTTTTCTAGTTGCACCTTTAAAATTTCTTCTTTGGCTTGCTGGCGCAACTCATGTCGATATTCCTCGAAGTTGTTTAATATCTCTTCTTCAAAACATTGTCGAACATTTTGACATTCGGTGTTGAACACAGAGACACCAAAAAGCAATTTAAACGGTGTCCTTTTTGTACTTCTGGACTTAGTGGAGTTTATCGCCATCTGTACACGTCTAACATAAGTGTACCACCTTAAAGGATTTTCAAATGATAGTTTGGTTAGCAAATCTATTATTACCTTATTCACACGTTCTACTTGTCCATTTCCTCTGGGGACACCTGTTGTTATCAAATGATGCTGAACATTTCGCTCTATACAATACGTTTTAAAGCTATTCGCAGTGAAAGCAGCGCCTCTATCGGTTATGAACTGATGAGGGTTCCCAAACACCTCGCTTTGCTGTTGCAATTTTTTAAGAACTTCTGGCCCGTTCTCCAAAATTTTGCGTGTCATTTGGCAGAATTCATCCAGATTTTGTGCTTTTTTAACAGCTAACACTATACCATCCTCTACCTGCAATACGACGGGATAACGACTCAATGCATCAACGTGTCGCATGCTGCTACCTGATCGGTGGCTCACCTTGCAATAAAACTCTTCCAGTTGCATGGCCCAGTTTGCCACTCTACTATTTAAGGTTTTCTTAGCCATTGTCTGTTGGAAAGCTTTACAGTCAGTAAAAATTTCAAAGGACATACCTAATAAGTAAATTCGTAGTTTTTTCAACGCTATTACAATTGCTAATACTTCCAAACCGTAGCTGGAATAATTTTTTTCTGCTGCTTTTGTTTTGTAACTAAGGTAAAATACGGGGTGGTAGTTTTTGTTACCATGTTCTTGTAATAATACCGCTCCGTAGCCTTCCTTACTCGCGTCGGTGTGAAGTTGGGTTGGAAGAGTAGGATTGAAAAGCTTTAAAACTGGATCACAGCATAAACTCTCCTTTAGTAGGACAAACGCATTGTTTTGTATTTCACCCCATACGAACGATTCGTGTTTCCTTGTGAGATCTGTTAGTGGTTTAGCTACCAAAGCGTATCCTTTTATAAACTTACGAAAAAATCCTGTGAGTCCTAAAAAGCTCATAACTCCGTGTAAATTTTTAGGAGTTGGAAATTTTTTTACTGCTCTGATCTTCTCTTCTGAAGGCCGTATTTCGTCGTGTTCTACTAAGTGCCCTAAAAACTCCACGCTTTTTCTTAAGAAGGCGCACTTTTCCCATTTTATTAATAGACCGTGATTCTCGGCTACGAATAACGCTTCTTTAAGCTTCCTAACTCCATCTTCTTCATCATCAGCGGGGATGATCAAGTCATCCATATAAACCAAAACAATCTTTCTTCTTATTAAATTTTGAAATATCGTATTTATATATCTCTGAAATGCCGCAGGTGAATTACATAGACCAAAAGGTACTTTGCGGAACTCGTACTGTCCATCTGGTGTGACAAACGACGTATATTTCATACTCAATTCATCGACATCGACATGAAAGAAACCATTACATAAGTCTAATGTAGTAAATACAGTTGCGTTATATAATCCTTCCAGTATCTCTTCGATATTTGGCAGGGGGTATCTGTCACGAATTACCTTGGAGTTTAGCTTCCTATAGTCGACGCATAATCGGTAACTGCCATCCTTTTTTCGCGCTAACACTATTGGGCTTGCGTAATTCGATGAGCTTTCTTGAATTATTCCATTTTCCAACCATTCCTGAATCTGAAACTGAACGAAGTCCCTTTCTGTCTGTGCTAATCTTCGTGGCTTTTGAAAAATTGGTTTATCGTCTTCCAGTGTGATATGCATTTTTATATAGGACTCCTCTGGCTTTTTTGGTGAATATAGTTCTATTAGTTCTCTTACATCCGCCCGTAGCGAAGAATTTTTGATGTTTGAAATATCTTCCGCATCGGTGACATCAGAAATACGTATTAAATTTATATGTGAGCCCGCTTCAACATCGTCTCTGGTCTTGTTTTTATATGTGACGATTTCACCTTTGTCTATTAGAACTGTTGCACATCGCAAAAATCCCTTACCTAAAATTACGTCAGTATTTACCCAAGAGACAGGTACTACATCAAAATTCAAATTATAATGCTCTGAATCTACAATTACATCGAGTTTTACAGATCCTTTCGTTAGTTTGTTATTGTCACCAAACCCCACAACACTTGTACCTGGTCCATTGAATCCTTCGACACCTAAACATTCTGTTGCGCGTTGTGTTATTATATTAATATCACTACCAGTATCTACCAGAGCTTCGAATGACTGCTCCAATATTTGAATTTTTAATGTAAAATCCGAGAGCAGCACTCTATCAATTCGTGATGCTGAACTACGCGCTTGATTTGGATTTTGTTGGCTTACAGGCCGTCGAAAATTTGTATTATTTTGACATATTGTGGCAATGTCACCAAATTCATTGCACTTAAAACATCTTCTTCCTCTTCCCCTATCTGGGCAATGTTGTGTTGTGTGTGACACCGCTCCACAGTTATTGCATCTTTTATTGACCTGATTTCCACTATAATAATTGTCGTAATTATTTCGACCTTGGCATCTTTTTTTATTTGACTCACCATCGAACAATTCTAACGATTCTTCGACCTCCTTAAAGTTTATATTATTTTGTACCGGTTCACTTGACATGTTTAATGTTTCACCGTCCGCCGCGTCGCTCTCGATCGTATTATTATTGTTCGCGTTCACTAATTTTTCTTCTTTATTGAGTGTTATTTCGTTATTTTTTAATTCAGATTTCCAATTTTTCTCTGAATTTTCCATGAATTTATCTAACCGGTCAATTAAATTTACTTTTAAATTATACCAATGTGGTAATCCGTATTTTCTTAAAAGTTCTTGCAATTGATTAGTGGTTAATTCTGATAGCGATTCGCGCAAATTTTTCATTAGCGATTTTTTCAGTTTTTTTTTTCTTTTTGACCGCTAATTTATTTATTAATATATACACTTCAAGGTCGACTATTTTTTTTTTTTATCCCACTTCTGACACCATGTAGTTATTTTCTTTAAAAAAATAAAAAACAATATTTTTCGATACTCTTACAGAGTCTCAGACTTTTATTCAATCAAAAATAATTTTCCTTAATAATAAAGTAAAATTTAGTGTCTTTTTCTTTCTTTTTTATACTTTAAAAAATTCAAACTTTTCAAAATATATTAAACTTATCAAAACTTTTTAAAAAAACTTCTCAACTTCTCAAAAAAATAAACGCGTGTGTCTTAACCAAAAAAACTCTTTTCTTCTTCTGTCATTTCTTTTTCCTCCCTTACTTCTTTCTTTCGCTTCACTGCCTTATCTGCATAGATATTTTAATAATAAATAAGTCATAGTTTTTCGAAAGTACGACTGTCTGTCGATAAACAGGCAAAATTTGCAATAGTTACACCGATAGTGTCAAGAACAACATCGAACAATAAATTAGATCTGTTACAAATTTTAAATAAATATAAAAAAACCAGGCTTTTCGTTTCGGATAACGAAAAAGTATTCCGATCGAATGCATTATCCACTTTTTTACGTGATCATTTCGAAATCACGCAATTTTCCTACCAACACTCCATAGCGAAAGCAACAGCCAAGTTGAACGATCACATTCAACGTTATTGGAAATTGCTAGATGTTGTAAGGCTCAGCAGCAAATAGCTGATATAATCTAGCTCATACTACTAGCCACTATTAAATACAATAACACCGTACATTCTGTAACAGATTCCAAGCCGGTTGATTTGCTTGACTCTAAAGATAGTAAAACAATTTCAAAAGTCAAAGAAAACATTATAGAATCTCAAGAAAAACTACTAAGGAGAGCTAATAGAGATTTACATCGTACAATCTATAAACCGGGAGACGTGACCTATATAAAAAGAAATAAACGATTAGGTAACAAGTTTAATAAAATTTTTGAGGAAGGGACTGTCGAATGAGACCTAGGCACTGCTGTCCTAATCAATAGCAGAAAAATTCATAAAAATAATATGCGATGATTATTTTCTTTTGTTTTTTTTATTAGGCTATGTTACTACTATTTTGTAAATTTGCAACATCAAGGATTATAAACTACACACCAGCACATTTCATAACGGTCACCCATGAAAACGCCGCAATATATGAAAACTATTTTTTCCTGGTACACTCAACCAACTTATCAGAATATGAAGAAATGGTTATGGACAATACAAATTCTTTTTATCACGACGTCTACAGTAGAAATATCCTGGTAAAGCAAACACAGGAAATTCAACGAATCATAAAGACATTGCGGACCACACGTCGATTTGCAAGATCGATCGACTTTATTGGATCAGCGGTAAAATTCGTAGCAGGAACCCCGGATCATGACGATTTCCAATTGTTATTAACCAAACAAAATATGCTTATAGAAAATAATAATAGACAGACAAACATTAACTCTGTAATACAGAACCAAATTCTGATAATTCTATCTCGAAAGAGGAAGAAATTCTAAAACAATATATTATAAATAGGAATAATTATGTTATCAATCATTTAGATAATTTAGCTCTTTCCGTGGTCTTGGCAAAAAGTAATATAAATTATCCACTTATCTCAGATAATGTTGAAATAAATGATCTGATTGACTCTGAAAATGTACCAAATAAGTTCAAATAACATCTTAAGTGTATCCAAAGTAAAAGTTTTACAAAATAATGAAATCCTTTTATATGTAATAGAAATTCCTAGAATAGATAAATATTGTAATTGAAGACGTTCATAAATTTAATATATCGGGTACATTCCTGATAACATTCAAAAACGAAATTACCATAAACGGAACAAAATACAAAGTCACAAAAAAGATAACTGATTTCGAAACTTTCTTTGCCATATCTTCACAGAATACATATTGAGAATACGAATCACATCTCAGCACTAAGAAAAGAAATACTATAAGATCCAAAAACGAAACTGGTGGCTCACTATTTTACTTGTGTTAATTCTTGTAATAGCATTAACAATATTTCTAATGGTTCGATCATGCAGAGAAAGAGTGAAATCAAAAACACTATTTGATGATATCATAAATCAATTAACTGGTCGGAACGGGGACGTTCCGAATTTAAGAGAGGGAAGAGTTAATGCCGCTGACACTTAATATCACAAATACTTAATTAAGCTAAGTTTGCGGCGTCGGCAACGTAATTCATATCATGCTAAATAACATGCAGGTGCTACTACAATAATCATTGCCCCTACCTGTTGCAGATACAACGTGCATCACAGACGATCGTACTTCTCGTGGGAAACTACATGAGCAACAGTTCCTGTTGATGGTGTACATTTTATTATTAAGTTAGACAACAAGAATCAATGTAAGATTTCCTTTCAGAACAGTTCTTTACCAAACTTAAAAATAAATAGTTCGGAGTAATCCGAAAAGTAAGAAATAGTGAACGACTCATTAATTGGCACCCAACGTAAAAAGGATTTAAATTTGCAAAAAAAAATCTAAATAACCAAAAGTGGAATATATTAAAATAATCTAAATAACCACAAAACAAATATTAAAGTTTTACTTTAAGGTTTAAACATAATAATTTTCAAATTAAAGTGACTGATAACATAATAAACTAACTGAAAAAAGTTTTTCAAGCCGAAGTTTTTTTGTGAGACATTCAATAATAAAAATAAAAAACGTTGTCAAAATATTAAAAAGAAATTCTTTAATTGTAAATTCTGTTCATTTCTTTTAAAATTATTCTTAATTTATACTAAGTAATTTTTCAAAAAATACTAAAAAGAAATCCTTTTCTTGTAAGCAAATAAACAACCTTTCTGTGTAAATCAATAAAATAAAAAAAAAACTTTTTGTAATTGTCTTTTATCCTTTTAAAAATAATAATAATTACAAATTGTAACGACACTTTCTTGGGGTCGTTTCGTTTTGCTGGGGTATCCTCAGCCTATCCAGAATCGTCACAATAAATTTCTAATTGTGACCAAAATACTCAAAGACGTTATTTTGTTTATTAGGTTTATAATTTATTATAATAAAACTTTTATAATTCAAGAAAAATTAGACAATAATGAAATATTTAAATATGTTATTATTATGATAAATACTAATCGATGCGGTGCACAGTGATTGTCTTGGATGTCCTGGTGTAGATCTTGAGTTGATGGTGTTTTCTTCAAAACTGTTATTTCAAAGTGTGTAACAGCCGATCATATAGAGACATGTTTATTGCGAATACTTATTTTTCTCAAAGTACTCTTTTGTTTATTATGCCTTCAGTTGAATAGATCCTTATATTGAAATATTCTTTCGTACTTGCCTGTAAATTATATCAACCACAGTAGACGTACTACAGCCATTCGTAATGATACAATTTCTGAATGCAAGCTAATCCTTCGTGTGAATACATCCTGATATGGATATATTCCTTTGTGCGAGATATTCCTTTGTGTGAATATATACTGATATGGTTGTATTCCTTAGTGTTTCAATTGAATATATTCCTTCGTGTGAATATATCCTGATATGGATATATTTCTTTGTGTTTTGATTAAAAATTATTTCACTTGCGGTAGGCAATTTAATAATTATAAATACAATATATTCCTTCGTGTGAATAATTTCTTTATATCGAAATTTTTCTATGTGCAACTAGTGCTAGTTTCAACTTGTAATGCCCAGGTGTATGTGCCTTAGTAAATATTTTACAACTCCCCGTCTGAACAAAAATGCGCGTCTTAAATACTCAACCAACCGAGCTTTTTCGCAGTGTATCATTTTATTTACAGCTGATCTCACGCAAGTCTTGTTTACTTTGCCGTTCTGCTTGTGCACTTTACGTCTCTTTGAGCTTCTCTTGCGGCGAATATTTTTAGCAGTTCTTGTTTTCTATTCTGCTGTTTTGTTTTGATTATTGCAAAATGTGATTAAAAAAATGCAAAATGTGACGCTCCACCGAAAAAGGTGTTTGAAGCAGTAGTTGGCGGAAGAAGACGTAGAGGTAGACCGTGTCTCCGG
>NC_051846.1:110393119-110398702 GCF_002237135.1 Teleopsis dalmanni | reverse complement strand
TCAGAAAACCGACATTGAAACGAATGGTTTTCTATCTAATACAAAAAAATCTGCACTTCAACTAAAATGGATAGTCATTCCAAATTCATCTAAGGAAATTGCATGCGATGCATCATCAAATCGTGTGCATCCTTTTGTAACTGAACAGTTCAGACAATGCGTCTTCAATTCAATACATAATTTGGCACATGCTGGTCGACGAACCGCGATTAAGCAAATAGCAGAACGTTTTGTATTGCCAGGCATGGCAAAAGACTTTGTGGAGCGAGTTAAATTATGTCTTCCGTGCCAACGAGCAAAAGTCACGCAACATAATAGATCAGCAATTTTGAGTTTTGACGTACCAAGTGAGCGGTTCGCTGTACTCCACATTGACCTCATTGGGCCTCTACCATCGTCAAATGGTTACCGATGTTGCCTTACATGTATCGATCGGTTTACCAGATGGTCAGCGGTAGTCCCTATCGAGGATATATATGCCAGCACAGTGGCCACAGCGCTCATCAATGGTTGGATCATGCCCTTTAGCGGCCCGAGGCAGATCATAAAAGATCAAGGAAGATAGTTTGAATCAGCACTGTTCAATGAACTGGCCAAACTCATTAGTGCCACACATATCCGAACTAGTCCACGTCATCCTCAAGTAAATGGTTTGATTGAACGATTTCACCGGACTCTGAAAACCGCAATGAAATGTAATCATGAGCATCAATGGTCTGACTCAATACCTTTGATTGTGTTAGCGTTTCGAAATATCTTTAAAGAAGACCTCAAAGCAACTCAAGCAGAAATGGTATATGGGACAACTCTGCGGTTGCCGAGCGATTTTCTGGAGCAAGGCAATAATGACAAAATTTCAGAACATGAATTCGTAGAAAATATGAGACAGATGATGTCCCAAATATGACCAATTCCCACATCAAACCACTCAAAAGAAAAGGTATTCTTACAGAAGGAACTGCAACATTCTACTCACGTTTTTTTTGAGGGATGATAGTATCCACACACCATTAAAAACACCGTATGACGGGCAATTTAAGGTTGTGAGGCGTTCAGACAAGACGTCAAAGGCAAACCGGTGCGGGTAAGTGTTGATCGAGTTAAAGCAGCATTTTTATCAAGCAACTATGAAGACGTAAGCCTATCACGTACAGAAACTATGGCAGATAATCGAATGGATACCAAACCCAATAATGTAATATGAAGGGGACGATTAGTGCAGGTTCCAAGAAGATACGTTACATTTGACTTAACGTGACATCGCGCCTGACTCAGTCACTGCCAGGGGAGTGATGTGATGGTTGCATATTCACCATTCAATTTTGAAAATAATATGAGTTGGTCATGCAAACATGAACAAATAAAATATTGAAAATGAGGAGTTGGCCAGGCAGAAGAATTTGTAAAAAGCTAAGAATATTTTTATCCAGAAAAAATGATTGTCATTCATTTGTCATTCGTACACGTATAATTATTGTACTCGAAAATGAATTATTTATAATAAACATTAAGAATTAAGTAGGGCAAACTCTACAAGTGCTTTGCATTTCATTCAGTGAGGATTGCTCCTCATCCTTTTCGAATACCCTCATTGTAATAGCTGAGAAACCGTAGTTTATGATACTACCGGATCTCGCCAAAGTGGGCAAGGATGTTTTGTCAGTCATAAAACTGATTTACCTATATTTGCTCTTGGCAAATCATCCAGCTTTGTGATATTTCACGTTGATGTCGTTAGCTGACGATTTTCTAGCCGTACAAAATCCAAAATCCGCTGAAGATCGGACTGTGGAACTGGTATCCAGGAACCGCTCTTGGTTGGCTAGGGATTTAATCCTTAGCAACAACCTTAAGTGTGGTGCTGGCCATACCTCACCCATTCTGGAGATGGGTCAACAGAACGCTGATATATGCATTCGATTAGCTTCACATGGCCTTGATCTCATCTACTCGCGCCATGTGGGACCATCATCAAGAGAGTCCTTTGAAGATCGAAATAAATGTTGCCGAGCTTAAACTCAATTATGTTCCTCTCAGCAGGTGTGATTGTGCCATCAGGGTCACTTTCATCAATGACCCACATTATTATAGTACCCTTCAGCATGTCGCTAAAGGATTTTGCAGTTGGGGTATTGCCACAAAGTTTTGCCTTCTTGGCATTTGGCTTTAAAGCGGGCTCATATAATGAGCGCTGTCGCTTTGCCGCAGGTTTCTGTTTTTCCATCAAGGTACTGAAGATCTGCTTTGCCCAGACAATTCTGGACTTCATACATTTGAATGTAATTCCTCCTCTACCGAATTTATGATCCAAAACGCGTGGATACATTAGGTGGTTTATTGATGGGCACCTTTTTATTACCGCTAGAAGGCGCGGTGGGTGTTCCATATGGACACATGGTGTTCAAAGGTTTTGAGCTCTGTGAAGTCGAGCGTTCCGCTACTGAAGTATGTTGTTTAGTTTTTTCGATCCATTCCTAATTTAAACCCACGAGTTGAAAAAAAGCAAAAGTCGATCCGAGCTGAAATCCGCTATATCCGGAAAAGGCTTAATTAAAACCGGAAGGCACCAGTTATCCGGAGGCCTTAGTTTGAAGACACGTAGTACCATTCGTCTTATCGGCACAGGTCGAATAACACCGGCTGTATATTTGAAAAACCTTAATTGATATAATATTCAATAACCACTTAAACTTATTCAATATTGCCTTGTCAGTTATAGATTAAGTACTTGGAACTTAATCTATATAAAGCAGAATTAGGTTTTCCAATCACAATCAAAAGAAGGGATTGATTGTGATTGGATTGATTTACTTTTTTATTAGTTTGATTGCTTTATACAATTTTGTACAATATAATTATCAGTATTAATAATACTTCAGCAACAATTTAATTGGAACACTGTTGACAGTGCATAATGCAACGTTGCATATTTCACCGTTGCTCCAGTTAAGTTGTTGCCTCAGCTTAACATAAATATTTAAAATAAGTTATTTCACAATTGCTGAATTGCTTAAAATATAAATTGAATGACACAATTTAACAATGTGAAATAATTTGATTATTACTTAAATTCTACCGTACCACTGGCAATTTTGGTTCTATCGAAGTTCCCTCTCTAGACCCATGATATTCTGTGATGTCGACGTAATAATTAATATAAAAAAACAAGTTCACCTCGAGAAGGATGTAGTAAAGTGTCACGTATCATGATCTTGACATAGCATAGGCTAAGGGTATTTACTAACATCAGATGAAATCATTAAAATGTTTTACTTTTTCACCTTTTTCCAAATGTGGTTTTGTTTCTTTGTTTTGATTTTTAGATAGAAATATAAAAATTCGTTACGATTTGTACCAAATCTACCACAGAAATACTTTAAAAAAAAAGAATGTACTTCAAATGTAAAATGGTTTACGAAAAAAAATAAAATATTAGTTAAAATAAGAAAATTAGAAAAATATTGTATTAAGGAATACAAAAATTCAGGTTTTTTTTTAAATTTCCTCTCCAAATGGACGAATTAAACTAAACTTTGCATTTAAGTACAACTTCTAACATATATGTTTTGCCAAAGTATTTTATCGTTTGTGTTAAAATATTAGTTAGTGTTTATTTTATGTTCATATTGACATTATGATTTCTTATACATTTGAAATTAAAAGTCCTCTTCATTTGTGGATAACACGCTATATGATTTAGTCACATCATGAACTTAATAAATTTATAAGCAATTATAAGTAATTTAAAAAGAAAATATATTTTCAATAATATTTAGTAAACTGATAAACTTAAAATTCACGGAAGGTAAACTTATATGGCGCCTACACTGGCCGAAAATGATTCATTTTGAATGAGGCATTTTAAAGTGTTTACATTCGTTGTAATTGATTAGTTCCCGTTTTAAACAGCTGATTTTTCAACTTGCCTGTTGATTTGATTTTTGGCCTGTGCAAAAAAAAAATGTTGCATGAAGGTTAAATATGCCTTCAAACTTACAATAGAAACGTAAAACATATTTTTAACTTCGATTAATTTATTTTTGGAAAGTAGAAGTTCCAAAAAGAGATGCGTCGTTTTCAAAGAAATGCAACCATCAAACATTTGTTTACCTTTTTTAGTAAATATGTCAACAGCTTTCTCAAACTGTTAAAATGCCACAGAGAGCTTTTATTTAGGGTATGTTTAATGTATTCCTTAGTATTTGGAACATATTTGAAGCACATTCGAACGTCGTTGGGACGCATTCATACAGAATGTGATGAAATGGATCGCTTTCGCGGTTGAAATTTTATATGCAAGAATGAGTCATTCGCTCCTCATTTTCGATTTTTAACCAAAATGAGCCATTTTCGGCAAGTGTAAATGCCGTATAATTGTCTCACGTCGTTTTCTCAAACGATTTTCTTACTTTTCACAGTTAGTCACTCGAAGTGTTTATGTAACTGTGGTGAATTTTTTCTCACTTTTTTCTTTCAAGTTTTTGTCAACTGACAAATTTAAAGAGATAATGAAAATATTTGTTTTATTTACATAAAATATTAGTTAAAAATGACGCGGTATATTCGTAATGAGGAATGTTAGTAAATGTATAGATGCAAATGTATATAAAATTTTAAATACAGTAGTAATTATTGTTAATAAACTGATATATTAATTTCATTAGCGATTTTTAAAAAAAAAAAATTTTATGATCATGTTTCGAAGGCACAAAAATATAAATTATTAGAGCTGCTAAAACAAAATATGTGTATTGCTCAGGGTGACTTTTCAGGCCCAGGTAGTCATGAAACCCGCGAAACTGTGCCGAAGAACTAAATGTTTTTGAGAATCCAATAAAACTCCATTTTTTGGTACAAGTGTTATTTGTTATTTTAACGTTAACTTTTGACATTGAATTACTCGAAGTGTTTGTCAAAAAAGAGTAAAATCGTTCGAGATAATAAAGTGAGAAAGTTACATGGCCCGTTTATGTTACATGGCAAAGCTTTTGAAAGTTTTACCGTTACCACACTAATTAAATTGTCTAGCTTAACATATGTATGCGGAAATATTCTATTTATTATTTTGCTTACTGTACAGATTTTATTTTAAAATTAAATACAATTTCTATGACCTTATTTAAAACTGTGAAATTCAAAATTATAAAATAACTTAACAATTCCATTATATACAGTGGTGGGCGAACTGGAAGCCATCAGTAAAAAACAAATAGCTGCAGTAAAGCACTTTTTTTACTGACTAAGTCGAAAACTCTTAGGGAAAGACATAAACAGGTGATAGCATTGATTTCGAAGCATGCCGTAGAAGTTTTTTGTTGTAGGTACATATTAATAAAAACAATTTCTGTTTTTTTCTATAGTATCAACAAGCAGAAAATTGTGATGGGATATGAATAGTTGACCTTACTCAATGTTAAGGCCGCCTTTGATGACCATTGCATTCATATTCTTCTTTACACTTATGTTCCAATTTAAATGAGCTATCCATTGCATTTCTATAATTTATGGCATGAGTCAGAAAACGACACTTCTGACACAAATAATATGCCGCTTTAATTTCGGTTAAGAGCTCTTGTGGTGTCA
>NC_051846.1:110330801-110393019 GCF_002237135.1 Teleopsis dalmanni | reverse complement strand
TTGAAATAGAGCTCTTTTCGCTTTCCTGATCTTTTCATCCACATGTTCATTCCAAGTCAGTTTATTATCTAGGACAACACCTAGATACTTCACCGACTTTGATATGCGAATGTTATTATCAAAAAGTTGTAAAGGCTCCATTGACAGACTTCTCTTCCTCGTGAAGAGGATAGTGTCTGATTTCGTGGCATTGATGGCCAGGCCTTGTTCCCTACACCATTTTTCGACGCATTTAGACGCCAAACAAAAACTAATCGTACGATATGCTTTAAACTTTGACAGAATGTGTATAATAGTGTTGCCAGCGTGAAAATAAAAAAAAATAAGCGCGGGAACGAATAAGTTCGAATAAGTTCTTTTTTGAATAGCATCTACTTATATTGTACCTTTAAAAGGGACACTGCTTTGGCGACACTTAACAATTTTTTATAACGCATTCATGGATGCCAAACAAGTATTGATGTGAATTGATGATTGATTAATTATTTGATTAATTTTGTATACGATTGCATAGGAACACTTTTGCTTAAATAGTTTAAAATGTTTTAAGACAGATTAATTTTAACATCTCAGCTTGCTATATTCTTACTGTGATCTTTTCTTTATATTTATAGATTATTGGTTTTTCTTATAATAAACTACAGCTTTTTAAATATAACAAAAAAAATTATGGGAAATAATAAACAAATTTAATAACAATTATAATAAAATTAAATTAAATTAGTTATGGGATATTTGGATATCAGTCGATCACGGTAGTACTTTCCCGCAAAACTTCAAAATGTATAACGTAGGTCCCATATTCGTTTGATGACTGTTTTGTACGCAACAAATTTGTTTTTCTCAAAATAGATTAAATTTGGGTGATATCAGCCAGTTCATTGAAAAGACGAAAATTGCAATGTCGACCGATAAGACGATGATCATTTTTTTGAAATACACGTGGTTAATATACATTAATAACATCTGTCCAAGAAAAACCGAAAACTAAGCACTACTGCTCAACATTGTTAAACCATTTTTAAGAAATAAGAAAAGATTTAGCCTTCTGCAACTATTTTAATCTTTTTCTTAAATCAAGAACATAGACTTATTTTGAATAGTTGACAAATGTTTTCATTTCGATAATCGTCGAATCAAGTTTATCTCTTTTTTAGTGATTCTTAACATCCACTTAAGCATTCTTGCGTATCATATTATTAAAATTACGTGACATCGAATATACTAAACTTAACAATCTGCTTTCAACTCAGGTATGAATTTTAACATGTGCTAACCACTGAGATGGTAATAGGACCTGCATACTATAATCACCTTTACTTTAAAAAATTCAGGTACGTGTTTATGAAAATATTTCAATATTTTATATACAAGTAATGTAGTTACAGCTTCTGATCTAACCACCGAAGAATTATACGGAAAATGGCTAGGTTAACATTGAAAACGAACCTGAACCATTCAAATCGTATTTTTTTTTGTTCGTTTTCAGCGTAATGCGCCAAAATTTACTTGCATATAAATAATGGTACATTTTGATATTATTAAGGTTCTGTAAGCAATATAATCAATTATTGCTTGGATTGGAAAATCCAAACAGGATAAGCTGATTTGAGGACTTATCTTTAATAGCGCATGTATCTAACGTTGTTGAAAAATTTTTTGAACTAACAACAAGGCTGCCTCACGTAACGTAAAGAAACAACTAATTAGTGTTATAAATATTATAATGACAGTTATATTCATGGTCCATCGTGGCATGAAATTTGTGTTTGAGAACTGTAAATTAAAACAGTTTCTAATTTAATTGTTATTTCAAGTGATTCAAAAAGTGGATGGAGCCTACTTAAATTAATTTAATGAAGAGAAAAACCTATAACTGAAGTGTTAAATTCTTTGTGATAATGACCCACCAAAACAAAAAAGAAATGGTGCATGAAAAATGATAGATTTGAAACATTTTTGAAACTACAGTGAAAGGAATTATAGAATGCATTCCAGAATTTCCTGAAATGTTTTTCAAAATAAAAGGGGGTCTTTAAAGGAAATGATACTCGTATTCCTTACAACATAAGAATGGATAATCGACACTCGGGAAAAAATGCATATAGAACCTTTGAACCAACTGTAGAGCTGTATTACACTCTACTTTACATATAGAATATTGTACACATACCTAAATATAAAATAAATATGGTATCCCAGTCGGACTGATCAAAATCCTCGGCAGCTTCCTGCGCGAGAGTTTGTTCTGTGTTAGAATCAACAGTATCATATCTATTTTTCAGTGTGAAAAATAGAAGCCGGTGTTCCTCAAGGATCTCCGCTCTTACCCTTGTTGTACAACATCTTCACGTCTGAAATCCCGATACTAAGTCCCACGGTGGTATCAATATACGCAGATGACACCTGCTTGGTATATTCCGATAAACTTGCCAGCAATGTAACCAACATGCTGCAGGATCATGTTAATCTCATCCTGTAGTTCTTCCAGAAATGGAAAATAAAAATTAACAATGAGAAAACTAGTCATGTTTATTACTCGTAAACACAGGCAACATCCACCGAGAATGAAAGTTGGAGGACAGCATTAAATACTTATGAATCACGTTTGATAAGCGGTTCACTTGGCACAAGCACATACAAATCAAAAGTATTTGCGCAAAAACACTGCAATGGTTACAACCATTTTTTAAACACAACAACCTTAATGCAAAGAACAAAAAGCTGATCTACAGTCAGATAATTAGACCAGCACTACTTTGTAGGTGTGTAGCGTATAGGAAAGCTGCCGACTCTACTATCCAAAAGCTATAAGTTGCTCAAAGTCAGGCTGTCCGATGACTCTTTAAAGTGCCATGGTACATCCGCACGTATGGCATCCGGTCAAAAAATACATAAGAGACAGAGCACTAAAGCTATATGCGAAAACCGACAGGTAATCACTAAACGCACGGGGCGATACGCAGATCCTAGAACAATCATTGAATAATCACGACGCTTATAAGGAATACACAAATTAATCAGTGGGATGTGTGGAACACTGCAGAAACACCTAGCTATCAAAGAGTAAGGTGCCCAGATGCACTAACTAGAAAAAGGCTCAACATAAAAAAAATTTTGGTATCTACTTTAAATCAGATACACAATATTTTCAAACATTTTTTTTTTAAGGTTACCTCTTGATACGACAAATTAAAATTAATTTTTCACATTTAAGCAATAAATGACAGAAGTGACTACAAACAAAAAATTATTTACGAATAATTAAATAAAAGATATAAGCCAATACCACTGATGTTGGGTATTTGGCAATACTCGAAACAGCAGTATGGTCAGCCAAATATTCAATTAATTAAAATACATAATAGGGATATTCAGGCAACTGATTAGTTGCTTAGTAGTTGATTACAACAAAAATTTGCACACAAAAATGAAACTAAGCAGGGAATCAACTATTTCGGTGATTCTCAGATTAGTACAAATTTGATTAATAGTGCCGTTAGTCCCAAGTGTCGTAATAATAACTTAAAATGAACTTTTGCATAGAAATTTATTAGCTATCTCTCTCAGCTGTTTAAATTGTGTGTAAAAAATTTTCACTGTTAACGTATGTTTCGCTTTTGCTGTTGATGCGAGTGCTGCCAAGGCATTTACACACAACAAACTAATCAGATTACGCATTTTGGGTCGTTCAAGCAACTGATTAACATGAAAATGCTAAATTTTTTTTATATGAAGTTTTTGAATCAACTAAGCAACTGATCAGTTGCCTGAATACCCCTAATGTAAAAATAATTTTTGTTGTAGTTAAGTTCTTTTCGAAACTTCGGTAATAATATATACATGTAGATGTGTAGGCATTATGTAGTGGTCTGTTCATTTAGAATTGTTAATACCTTTTAAGTCCTACTGTTTTGCAAGAAAGTTTTGTTGGTTTTAATCCTATATGGTGAGGATATTGCTTCTCACTTGAAGAGATGACTTCTTTAGTTTTAATATTATTTTCTATTTTCGCAGCTTTTTTAGAATTGTAATCATCATATTTACTATTATCGATACTATTTTGTTGTATTGGTTGATAAAAAATTTGATGTTCGAAGTATGCATCAGGTTCATCGCTGAGCTGAACCTCTTCTTGAGTTTCCATTAGAATATTTAAGAACTTTACAAACTCATTCGAAAGCACGACCTGTTTAATATATCTATTAAAAGCAGTATATGTGACTGTTTAGTACGCTTTATTTATTGCACCCGACATCACAGTTACACTCAGTAATTTTATGCAGTAAATTCGGGAAGGCTTTGTAGTAATCATTATTTCTTCTAATCAATAACATTGCAAATGTGAAATGCAGTTTTCTTGAATAAAATTGAAACAGTAATTATCAATTATGATTTTAATTTTTTTAACCACAAAGAATTAACCATTTTTTCACTAACAGAAATGTTTTTATTTTATGATAATTAATTAATCTTTCCGAAATAATTGTTTATGTAAGCTATGCACTTCTTACTAAAAAATATCGTTTATAAAACAAACAAACGAAATATGAAACCTGCAAATTTAGTAAACAAGAATAATACCAAATAATACCAAAGAATACCAACATGTCATTATCAAGGAACACAAGAATGAGACAACGATAATTACAAAATGAATTGTAATTGATACAAAATCAAGCAAATTTTACATTCAAAATTCACAATAGCACAATTGAACAGCGAATAAAAAAAATCTTATAAAAACGGAAACTTAATTGTTAATCACAAAAATTACAAATAAACTCCGCAAGTTTTTTCCAGCAACACTTTCTTTATGGCCATTCCAAGCCAGGTCGGCCATCAACTTGGAACTCTCGAGAAAATTTTTAGCGATAATTCGTTAATAAAAACAAAAAACATGTCTTTTTCACATCGAAATTGGAAGAAATTATTGCACAAATGCCTATTAAAAATGAAGAAAAATATTGAACGCTAAATATTTAATTGAATTAATCACAAAGTTCAAACCAAAGAACAACTTTGAAATAACGGAAAGTCCACCCACTTCGAACGTAACGAAAATAAATTGTTAATAAAAAATTATTTTTTTAACATTTTGGCCAGTGGAGAAGCGTCAACTTTTTGGAAGGGTGTTCACAATTTGATCAAAACGGATATCAACTATAACGTGTTTCTGCACCTTTTAAATGCAATTTCCCCACTACCTTCAAGATATGCAAACGATGTACTGCCTTTTTTAAAGATATGGTTCCCCAAGAGGACTAATAACATCCATTTTTACCGTCGTTATCAATAGCTTATATGTGAATTTCCCATTCGTCTACTTCTCTGGTAAGAGTCTTCAATAACGTCTTTTTAAAGTATTAGTTTCTTCAGCAACGGCGACTTACCAGAGATTTCGACATTTTTACATCAGTTACCAAATTCTTCGTATCTGGACTTATTCTATTCATTTTATGAATTAAAACCTTTTCTTCAGCAGATCGTTTAAAAAAGGTGTTTGAATCAAATCTTCAATTACACACTTATCCATTTCTAAATATTATTTTTTACTTCACCTTTCCTTTATTTTTACTTTAGGTACTTTTACCATTTTACCATTTTAACCTCTACATAAGAGTAAGAAACTCTCATGCAGTCATTTCTCTCTTACTTTGTACTTACTTTGCGGAAGATAAGGAAGGTTGACAGCCACCTATTCAGATGGAAGAAAAGAGATCAAGAGGGGAGCGAGCGAGAGGAGATCGAAGAGCGCAGAAACAGGGTTAATGCTTGCAAATTTGATCAAAAAATCAATAGTCTGATTCAAGACGTTAAAAATATATTGTTATAGGTAATTTGAAAATAATTAAAACAATTTAAATAATTGAAGTAATTAAGGAAATGATAAATTTAAAAATGGTAATCTTGTAACAAATGCACAGAGTGTATTAAAAGTATGAAAGGAACATTTCTTTAAAACACTATTTGGCGATGATAACATTAATTTCGCCTTTAAAGAAATGTTCTCGGAGTCCTTAATCGAAAATAATGGTGCTGAAATTCCACCACCTAGCCATAACAAAGTACATATAGCTGTACAGCGACTAAAAAACAACAAAGTGGCAGATGCAGCCGGTGGCGATAAGCTGATAAGGCATGTCTAAGTTTATCTGGAGAATACGGTTGGATGAATCCACGCCAACTCACTAATTGGGCCTTCTCAGTGCGGCTTTCGACGTGGTCGCTCCACCATTGATCAGATATTCACACTGCGACAAATCCTAGAAAAAGTCAATGAACATAATATCAACGCTTACCACCTTTATTATAACGCAGCTTTTATAATCAACATATCGTGAGGAACTTCAGATAAGGTGATCCCTTATCATGAGATTTTTTAATTTTGTCATGGAAGTGATCGTGCGCTGCCGTTCACCGGAATGGTATAATATTTTACAAATATGTTCAGCTTCTTGCTACACCGACTACATCATTGACATCATTAGGCGTAGAAAGCGTGATGTTACACTGTCTTTGCTGTTATCAAAAAGCAATTTGCAAGAATGCGCTTAGAGGTGAATGAGGGCAAAACGATATATCGCTCGAATTCCGAGCTAGTAGCTGACGACTATACTTTCGAATCTGTCAAAGGTTTCATCTACCTGTCTAATCTGGAGATTAGACGAAGAACCACTATTGCTAATAGTTGCTTCTATAAGCAAACAAAACTTACGCTCTATAGGTGGTTTATCTTTCCTGTGCCTTTTAATGATGTAGAAACATGGACATTATCACAAAATGATGAAGCAGCACTGGGAGTATTCGAGAGAAAAGTCCTTCGTAAGATCTTTGGTCCTCTACGAGTTGGCGACGACTACCGCATATGAATGAACCACGAGTTGTACGAGCTTTATCATGACATTGACATAATTAAGCAAATAAACATCCAGCGGCTTCGCTGATGTGTGCGAGAAAGGTGCTTGAAGAAATACTTGGAGGAAGAAGACGTATATATTTTAGGAGATATGACATATTTCTAAAAAATTTTGAATAATAATCATTAAATACCGTTTTGATGCGAAATTAATGACAAAGATCGAGGCTAATACAATTTTTTTCTTTTATACGGCAGCGTTCAAGTGGTGAATGAAACATTGTGCTGAAAAATCTGTTAATGTGTAACAATGTGCGCGTATTCACGTGTAGTGAATAATGTAATTTATTAGTTTACGTGCATTTCTAAATGATCAGTAGGGAAAAATCTTTTGATGACGGTGGGTGTATGCGCATTCATTGTTGTTAGATTTATTTGGGTTTTTTTAAGTAGAAAAATTTTATAAAAAATTAAATAAAAAACATTTCATTTGAATTTTTGTTCATAGATATTGAAAAATTTTAGTTTGAAATCACAATCACAAAATTTTTTTAAAACGAAATTACTAATTACTAAAGAAGTTTTAAATATTAACTGAATTAAATTAAAAAAAGTACATGTTTCTCAAATAATTTATGATTGTTGTAAAATGAGGCAGCCCAATTAATACCAGTGGCTCGTTTATGTAAATTATGTTTAAGTTATATTCATGCTTAAGACTTTTTGCGAGAATGTTCTCACTGGCTTTTTGTTACTTCTTCCGAGTTTGTCGTTTATGTAGCATTTTTTTTTGTATATTCAATTGCGCCTAGTTACAAATAAAAAACTAGTTAGCAATGTTTTTATATCGGGGACTTGAAATTGTCGATATTAATCCTTTTCTATAATATTATAGTATAATGTTTAATATTTAATTTAATTGATGAAATCAGACGGTTTGGTTCTCTTGAGCCTTCGTACGAGGTCTTCTGTTTGAAGGAGTGATGAAGCTTCTGTGTTGCAGTAAACTGTAGTATGCATACATTTACATATATAAAGCAACTTCAATAAATATACTTTGTTGCTAAATAGTCTAAAAAGACTATATAATTTACTTTGTAATGCACAGCTACATGAATTATGCCTGGCCAGCACATTCCTGTTGCTTAAGCACACATGAAGCAGCAATGCTTTCATGTTATTTAAAACCACGCTATGTGCGATAAGATATTATGTATGCATGCTTTACCATTCCCTTAGATACATAATAAGTGCTAACGTAAGCTATTATTGTATGTTAAGTTTAGCTCTAAGCTTATGAAGCGGAGCATAAGTACACATTCAATTTTAGACAAGCATACCGAGTGAATGCTATAATTAATAAACGCTTTTTACCATAAAACAACAAATATTATTTTATTTTAAAAATGAGTTGCAGTTCACACCACAAAACTTCAAGTCTTTTTTTATGTACTTTGGCCTGAAGCTTGATTATTTCAGCAACTGTCGGAACATGCAAGTCACGATGAAGGTTGCTGTTACGGACATACCAGGAGGCATAGGTAATTGTTCTTGTGATATTGTTTTGATATCGTTGTGTTATCTACCTATTTGACTCAGATGTGCAACCCGTATCGTCTGCAAAAGTTGTAATTGTTGTGTTATTTAAACTTGGAATATCATTTGTATATATAAGATATTGTAGTGTCATATCAGACCATGACCACACGCAATTCATAGTGTGCGATATGATGATCTGACACTTTAACCCAAAACACTTCAAATTAATATTTATAACCCAGAAACCCAAAATGCAAAGCAAAATAATTTATGAGTTGGAAATTCGACTCTTCAGCATGTTCTAAGCAATTTGGATTTCGGAATCTAGAACACATGGAAATGTGTCATATGTTATGCAAGATCATATTGTAAGCAATTGTGCATGATTTGCCCTCTTTTACAGTTGGTCACCATATGTGAGTCAACTGTTTACAAAATTATATTGTTGACCAATGACGTAAGTATATAGAAATTAAGAAATACTGTAACCAATAGAATCTAAGTAAATAATTATATGTAAAATATTGTATCCTAAAAACCGAACTATTATCGGTATGAAAAATATAATTGTACGACAGTTCTGAACTAATCTTGAAGAGTGTACACTAAGTTTGTCAATATACTTATCCTAAATGATAAATAAAATAAATAACTGAATTTTATATTAATAAAAAAATGTGTCTGAATTTTAAATTTATGGACCTTTAACACCACAATATAATAACGAGCCAAGGATGCTGCTCTGTGTAACGCCCACTTTTATTGGACATACATCTGAATATATGTTTTCGCATTTAATTCTGAAGTATCTTTCAGAAAGGTATGATTCTAAAAGTATTGCGTACTCCATTGGCTGGAGTTTTGCCATCTCGAGTATCTTGGACATGATTGGCAGTTGTGATATAGGCCTATATGATGAGACCTTGTGCGCAGGTTTTCCCAGCTTTAGGATCATAATTATCTCCGACATTTTCCACACAATTGGCACATGCAGCGTTAAGTATTTGTGTTAGCTTATAGATACATTTGACAGATATCTGAGTCAACATTTCAGTGGTAATCATATCAAATCCAGGCGATTTCTTTAATTTAAGTTCAGAATTAATAATTTTTATAAGTTCTAACTCCAAAACGTGTGGAATTTCATTACATATTGGTCATAAAGATGGATATATAGAATGAAGATGATTGCTATCGATATCTTGTATTGTGAAAACGTTAGCTAAGTATTCGCGAAATGCATTAGATTTTTCGTAATCATTTTTAGTCCAGTTGCCGTCGTTAGTTCGAATGGGCGAATTTTGTATGACCTGCTTCTTTATGTTTTTCGTGCATTTCCACATGGAATAATTGGTGTTTTTATCATAAGTAAGATTGCTGAGATGTACTTTTAGAGGCTCGTTTTTATATAGCCTGATTTGAGTACTCAGATATTTAGTTAATCTTGTTGAGAGATTTATTTAATATTATTGTAATTTACTATTATTAATACTTATCTAATTTATCTAATTCATACTGTACACTTAAAACGCGTTCTGCTCAGTTTTTTATTGTTAATTTGCAACCCAATGTTGACTTTCGTCAAACTTGTACATATATACAATTTTTTAGCTTCTTTATTAATCTAGTTTTTTGATTGAGTTCTCTTACATTTCAAGTCTCATGGTAGCAGCACGCGCTTGTCTAGCTTAAAATAAATCGAATGATAAATAAATGCAAAAAATTTTGCGTTTTCATGGCGCCCGAGCTGGGACTTGAAGTAAAACAAAATAAAATAATTTAGAAATTTCAAAAGGAAATTTTGTGAACAGTGTTTGGTAGAGCTGCAATTGGCAGCATCGCAATTATTATTTCGGTTTTTTTTTTTATTTTCCGCGTGTGATTGTGTGAAAAGTCGTTGTGTTTAATGTCGGTGTAGTGTTAAGTAAAATTTGATAAAATTCCGCAAACAGTAACTGGATTTGTAAAATACCAGCATCTGGCGAAAAACCGTTAGTGAAAAAGGGGAAAATAAGGAATCAACAAATTAACAAAGAAGCCAATTTCATATATTCTGATAGGAAAACACGTGCAGGCTGCTGCTATTGGTTTTATCCTTGCTTAAATCTTCATCGCTGCTACTGGCCGCTGCTACTGCAGTTTACTGCTACTATTTTTCATTGCTACATTGTTTGCTGCTACTGCAGTTTACTGCTTAAATCTTCATTGCTGCTACTGGTCGCTGCTACTGCAGTTTACTGCAGATTGTTGCTACTATTCACCGCTGCTGTTGTTTTTTCGTTCTCTTTCTAGGTGGAGTGTAACTGTGACACCACTGCTGTTTGCCAGGTAAGAAAGTGCAAATAATTCAATTGTTGTACCAGGTCATGCTGACTAAACAAAATAGTCAAGAAAAGTATTTTAAATAACTTTTGCACTGGTAATTATTTGCACTTTCATAATTTATTTTATAAACCCGAGTTCGATTCCTGGTACTTGCAGTCTCAAAAAATAATTATTTACGAATAATTAAAACAAGAATTATTTCCAAGACCATTGATGATGGGTATTTGGCAATACTTGAAACAGCTGTATGGTCAGCTAAAAATTCAATTAATTAAAATAATATAAAAAATAAATTTTTGTTGTTGTTTCACTTCTGTTCAAAAACCTCTTTATGAAATATAACAAGTTTCTATTAAAAATAATAGTCACTTTCGTCTGGAATATTTGACGTTAAATTACAACTTATCATTCTCAAAATATTGGTCTCGCCCGTGCGACTAGTGGAGTAACATTAGTATGACTTTCTCAGCATTACGTTCCTAGATTAGGTTCTATACATAAGAAAGAACAAATCGTACAACAAATAATGCCTCTAGGAATAGAATAGTATTGAAATTTAACAATTGAAAGTAAAATTATAATTAATTAATTAATTCAATTATTCTACAGCTGGTTTATGATTTCGTTCTAATATAAACACAGCAAGTAAAATTGTTAATAAAAACTTTCATAGTAATAGTAACAAAACTCCAGCAAAATATGCGAACATAAGAAGTCCAGTACGGGTTTGGATCAGTTGGTTAAGGTGCGCTGATTCTGAGCTTCACATTTGGCAGGACCCGAGTTCGATTCCTGGTACTTGCAGTCTCAAAAATAATTATTTACGAATAATTAAATACAAGAATTATTTCCAAGACCACTGATGAAGGGTATTTGGCAATACTCGAAACAGCTGTATGGTCAGTCAAAAATTCAATTAATTAAAATAATTTAAAAAAATAAATTTTTGTTGTTGTTTCACTTCTGTTCGAAAACCTCTTTATATAAATTAATAATTCTATAGATAATGCAAATCGTGAAACAAATTCACTACGCTAGGGTTGAGTTTATTAACCATATAAATCGGTAAATCCAATTATATAATATAAATAATTGAGTAGTTTGTAGGTGCAAATTATAAACAAAGTGAATGCATTTTTCGTTTTCGCTAATTTCTCGCATCCACTTTTGTTGGAATTTACCTGTAACAACAATATTCGACTATTATTATCGTTTTTTATTATCGTCATAAACAAAGTGAGTGCATCTTCCGTTTTCGCAAATTTTTCGCGTTCATTTTGGTTGAAATTTACCTATAACCGCCGCTCAACAATATTCCAATATTATTATCGTTCTTTTTTGTGTTTCATTGATCTACTTTGTTCGAAATTCTACTAAATTGTGTTTCACAATGTGAAGATTTGGATAAATTAATACAGCAGCGAGAAACTGTCGTGGCCAGTATCTTGCGTATTAAAAAAATGATATCGGAACGACCTGTTGCTTTAAACCCTTTAGAACGGGAATGTAGGTTAGACATTCTCAATTCATATATTAAACAGGCCATGACTTGACAACAAAATATAGAGTGTATCAACGAGACTGATGTCTTTCGACCAGATCTAGAAGAAATCTGTGTTACTTTAAAATCATTGTTCTTACAGGTGCTAGGTAAAAATCGCAAGTCTAGTATCCCTAATACCTCACATGAATGCAGCAATCATCATTGCAGGCTGCCAAGTATGCGTTTACCTAAGTTTAGCGAGAAACATTTCGAATACAAGAACTTCATAAGCCTTTTCGAAAGCTTAGTGCATAATGATCATTCTATAACTGATATTGAAAAATTCGAGCACCTAATTGCATGTTTATCTTATGAAGCTCTTGGTACAGTTAAGGCATTTCAACTCACTGAAATAAATTATTTAAAGTCATTAGCTAGTTTAAAAGGAGTTTATGACAATACTTGTTTAATATTTTTTGACAGTATCTCGCAGCTTTTTGAACTTCCAGAAAGGAATAAGCCATCTTCTTCTGCATCGCGCAGCGTCATAGATACTCAACATCAACGTCAAGAGCAACTATTATATAGCGTTAATGGAGCGTTTGAAAGACGAAATCGCAAAGAAACGGACTCATATGGCGTAGAAAACAGTTTTGTTCCACCAAGACAATGCACCGTGTCACAAGTCGATGAAAACGATGGCAAAATTGAACGAATTGAGCTACGAATTGCTGCCGCACCCTCCGTGTTCTCCAGATCTGGCCCCCAGCGACTACTGGCTATTCGCAGACCTCAAAAAGATGCTCCGTGGTAAGAGATTTGACTCAAATGATGAAGTAATCGCCGAAACTAACACCTAATTTGAAGGCAAAGAAAAATTGTTTTACAAAGGCGGTATCGAAAGATTGCAAAAGCGTTGGAATGATTGTATCTCCCTAAAAGGGGACTATGTTGATGAATAAAAACGAATTTTGACAAAAAAATGTGTTTTAATTAGTTAGTCACACACATTATTGAACGAAGTGTTAGGTCACATGACACTAACCACTGGCAAGTTTTCTTAAACTCCTCATTATTATATACCGCATCAGTGCGTGTTGCATCCTCAGAGTGCTTCGACAAAACTTCGCGTCGTGTCCCATGCTTCGTGCCGAACATCTTCAAAAGTGTCATTGAACGACATTCTAATGGTTCGTCCAACGGTACAAGAAGAATTGTATTCAATTCTACTTCGCTTTCGTATGCACAAATACGCGATGACTGCTGACATTACAAAAATGTACCGTCAAATCGAAGTTGACGACGCAGATCGTAACTTCCAGCTTATTCTCTGGAGGGAAAACCTACGGATCAGATTAGTGTTCATAAACTGAACGCGGTGACATATGGTACTTCACCTGCCTCTTTCTTGGCAACACGTTGCTAAAACTACTTAAGTGATCTGTACAAGAACTCTCATCGAGTTGGATCAAGGGTTATCCAACATGGCTTCTATGTCGATGACCTATTGACTGGTGGTGACAGTCTGAAAGAACTGGAAACAATTCGTATCCAGCAGGACTTAAATTAGTGAAATGGTTTTCAAACCATTTAACATATGATTCGGCAGACTTTTTCCTAAAGGTTAATAATACTGATTCTACAAAGATCGACTTTTCGATCCCCTCGGAATAGTATACCCAATAGTGACCAAGGCAAAAACTTTATTACAAGAACTTTGGCTTCAGAAGCTTGACTGGGATGAGTCAATTCCTATGCATCTCGATTCTAGCTGGCAAGCATTTAAAAGTAACCTGACTCAGCTAGACTCTATTTCCATTTAACGGTATGTACATATTCATTTAATTATAAAATGCGATATTCACGTTTTCGCCGATGCATCAATAAGAGCATACGGCTGTTGCATCTACGTCCGAATCCATGATTCGAATGGGATTCATTCTGAGTTGTTAACTGCCAAATCTAAACCAAATCTAACATTTGTAGCAAACAGAGTTGCGGAGATCCAAGAATGGACGAGCGAAATTCCTTGGAGATATTTTCTATCAAGGCTAAATCCTGCAGATTTAGTCTCCAGAGGGCGCAATGTAGATGAGTTAATTCACTCAATTTGGTTTCGTGGTTCATCATATTTGCTCCTTGACATGGTCAAATGGCCATAAAATAAGCACTTTACATTATCTCCAGAACAAGAAAGGTCAGAAAAACAAAAACTAACTGTTGAACTACTTGTACTTGAGGGCGATAAAAATATTATAGCTGACACAATTCTAAAGCAATCGTCTTACACAAAATTATTACGAATTTTCGCTTATATCTTTCGTTACTTGCACAATTGAAAAGGAAGCGAAAGAATTGCTTCTATGGTACCAACTGTAAAGGAATTGAATTGGTCATTTCTAAAAATTATTGAATTCATTCAAATGCGAGACTTTTCAAAAGAAATTCGAAAGATTGAACGATCTCAAACGTTATCACCCGGACTTCAAAAATTGACTCCATTTATTCATGTAGAATGGAACTCAACTTTGCGGACTGCTCCGTGTAGATGGTCGCCTTCTAAACGCACCGATTTCCTACGACTCTAAATTCTCACTTCTTTTATCAAAAAACTCACACTTTGTCGAAATATATATATATATATAATATATATACGGTTTCTTCATTTAACCAATTGTCATGTTGACCCGAAGGCCCTTGAAGCGATACTTCGTGAAAAAATTTGGTTAATAAATGCAAAAAAAGCGTGTAGTCGAACCGTAAGAGCCTGTATTCATTGTTTTCGTTATAAACCAAGGCTTCTCACTCAAATAATGGGGAATTTACTATCAGATCGAGTAACAGCATCACGACCATTTCTAGTATGCGGTGTCGATTTCAGTGGCCCCGTAAATACTACTCTGAAAATTCGTGGAAGGCCACCAGTAAAAATGTATATTGCTGTGTTTGATTGTTTCACGTCAAAGGCAATGCATTTAGAATTAGTTTCAAATTTAACAACTGATTGTTTTGTTTTTGGTCTTAAAAGGTTCTCCGGAAGGCGCTGACTTCCAGAGAAGATATATAGCGACAATGCAACGAATTTTGTGGGGGAAGACCGAAAACTTCGAGAGCTGGCAGACGCGTTCAACATCCAGAAGGAAGAAATGGTATCATACGCTGCACAGAACGGAACAGACTTTATTTTCATACCACCTAGGGCTCCACACTTCGGCGGCCTGTGGGAAGCAGCCGTCAAATCGGCAAAGCACCTTCTGTTACACACCACCAACAGTGCTCTGCTCATTCACGAAGAACTTCACACCGTGCTTGTAGAGATCGAAGCAGTGTTGAATTCGCGGCCGATATCCACGCTAAGTCAGGATCCGAACGACCTCGAAGCTCTAACTCTAGAGCACCTGTTAATAGGGGGTTCTCTGCGCACACTGCCGCAAGGATCCGCGCTTGACGTAACAGACAACGAGATGAACTCTTTAACGAGATGGCGACTCTTGTGCGACGTCAAACGAAGATTCTGGCAGTGTTGGTCGAAAGACTACATACTGCGTCTGCAGCCCAAAACCAAATGGTTGATGGAGCAACCGAACCTCCTGGTCGGCCGCTTAGTCGTCGTCCACGAAGACAATCTTCCCCCTCACCAATGGAAGCTCGAAAGGGTCCAGTACGCAATTCCCGGGCACGACAGTAAAATACGAGTTGTTGACGTCAAAATAAGCAGTGGAGTGGTGCGGCAACCTGTGCACAAGTTGGCGGTGCTGCCTGTCTACTGATCTTGCATACATTGAACACAGCTCAGTGCTTCAACGCGGCCGGTGTTGAGAGATTTATTTAATATTATTGTAATTTACTATTATTAATATTTATCTAATTTATCTAATTCATATGTACACTTAAAACGCGTGCTGCTCACGTTTTCAAATCTATTTAGTTCGGTTTTGTAGGTTGGACACCTTGTTATTTGCCATTTTTTTAAGCTTGCGTTTTTTTGATATTAAAAACCGAATGTTAGTGGGATAGGTAGGGATGAGATTTAGAACTGGAGAATGGAGTACTATTCCATGCTGCATTTTGTAGAGTCTGCATTAATTTGTGGACTTCATCGTCAAGCTGTTGATTAGACAAAATTCCAGAAGATAAATCCATGTTTTTATCTAGGGACTTACGAAAATAACTCCAATCGGTTAGTTGGCTGATTAGAAAATATGGTTGCTGTCTTAAGGTGACAGATTCAAATAATGTTAAGTAAACTGGCGAGTGACCCGAATTGAATTCCAGGCCACTTTCTACTTCAAGTCTATTGCGAGATATGTTTTTATATATATAGAAATCTAGCAAGTCAGGCACTTTTTCTTGATCAATCGGCCAATAAGTCGGACTTCCAGTTGATATATGGCTGCATCCTGTGATTTGAACGGCTTTCATTAATACTCTTCCATTAGTAGTCGTTAGACGAGAACCCAATTTATATTTTTGGCGTTAAAATCACCATCCATGATAAAACGATGGTTATGTTTTTGTAAAAGTGATACGTATTGACTACACTTTATTGAATGTCTAGGTGGACTATAAACGACTGATAAGTAAGGTTTGATTCCTGCGGTTTCAAATGTTACAGTAGTTGCTTGGAATTCATCAGTGGCAATGTTTTCTCCTTCACAATGCTTTAGTGATTTTCGAAGAATTATGGCTGAATCACGGCGCGAACAGTTGCTAGGGTGTAAAGTATGGTAGACATAGAATTCTCGAAATTTAATATAAGACTGATTGTTAAAATGTGTTTTTGTAGCATGAAAAACTCACCTTGCGAGAACGTTATGGTGTGATGAGAGGAATTGATGAAAATATATTTTTTTTTGATTTTACTGTTCTAAAAGTTTGCGGTAAAATATTCAATTTGTTGTGCTCGCAATAACAAAATAGTTTTTATTATTTAAAAAACAGTAAAAACACAAAACTAACTATATCACAATAATAATTTTTTTTAATGAATATTTAAATAAAATATTTTCAAATCTCAAAAATCTAACAATTTTCACCTACTTTGTTATTTCTCACCACACAGCCCCTTCTAGAATTTGACGGCTGCATAACGACAAATTCTATCCGAATTGTATATTATTACTCAATGGAACCTCAATGGAAAACGCACCGCTCTACCCACTCAAGTCACCTTTGGTGCTATCTGCTTGTTATTGTTACCACCTAACACCTTGACATTATCTTGCAAACAATCTTCACCAGCTTCATTCGCAAAATATACCGGTTTCACTAGATCTATGCTGACATTCACCGTGCGCCCTCTTGCCCTTATTGTTAGAGTTTTCTCACCACGACATAAAATTTCATACGGGCCCTCATACGGCTGTTTCAGTGGTGGTCGCACGGCGTCATCACGTAAGAATGCGTGTGTACTGCTTTTCAAATCTTTAAATGCGAATGGCTTTTCCGTCATAAGACGCGATGCTTGCAATGGCTTCAGTTCGTTTATAGTTTTCCTTAACTCGTTAACAAACTCTGTTTGCGATACTTGCTTCAACTCACCATCAAACATCTCTCCTGGTAAACGCATATTTACCCCATAAATTAAATTCCGATGGTGTCGCTTGCAAAACTTCTTTAAATGCCGCTCTTAATCCCATTACCACAATCGGCAAGGCCCTCGTCCATTAAACACTTAATTTACATATCAGTGCAGACTTTAGCGTGCGATGAAAACGCTCGACAAGTCCATTTGACTGTGGATGATATGCTGTAGTCCGATGCATTTCGCACTCCAATATTTTGGCTAACTCATCGAAAAGCTTGGACTCAAACTGTCGTCCCTGGTCTGTCGTAATCCTTTTCGGCACACCATAATGCACTATCCAATCCTTAATTAAAGCCTCAGCCACACATTCTGCCGTAATCTCCAACGCCAACGGTACCACCACCGGCCACCTTGAAAACCGGTCGATGCATGTCAGGCAATACCGCATACCATTGTAATAGGGTAAAGGTCCCACGATATCAATATGTACATGCTCAAAACGTTGATTAGGAGCGTTGAAATCCTGCAACACAGTCCTGTCGTGCCGCTGAATTTTCTACTTTTGACACGCCATGCACGTTTTCACCATTTGACTTATTTCGGTCTTCATTTTAGGCCAACAAAAACGAGAACTTATTAGTCTTAAACTTGCTTCTCTACCAGGATGAGCTAAATTGTGTAACATTTCAAACACTTGCGCTCGAAAGGACTTTGTAATAAACGATCTTGGTTTCTTGCCAGATACAATACACAGAAACACCCTCTGCAATTAACTCCACCAACTTGAGCTCCAGAGATGACGCTGTACGGTTTCTTATTAACCTGTTCAGCCCGTTCGAATCGATATAAAGTATCTGCGACTGTATTTTTGCTGCCTGCTATATGCTGAATATCTGTTGTCAGCTGCCCGATGAAATCTAAATGGCGTAGCTGGCGTTCAGATGCTTTTTCATATCTTTGTTAGAAAGCAAATTTAATCGGTTTATGATCCGTTAGCACTGTGCAATTCTTGCCCTCAATCATGTATATGATTGCCATATATAAAGCAAGTAGCTCGCGGTCATAAGTACTATATTTCTTTTGAGTCTCTGTCAGTCTTTTGGAATAGAATCCCAACGGTTGTAACTGTCCATCTATAAGCTGTTGCAGCACTGCTCCTACTGCGACATTGCTAGCGTCGGAGCCGGGTGTGCTAGCATTGCAGCATTCGCCAGATTGTTCTTACACACTTCAAATATTTTCTCGGCCTCTATGTACGTTACTACATAATTCAGATTCTTTAGGACACCATTCATAAACTTTTGGAAAGTCTGCGCTGCATTGCATAGACCAAAAGTCATCATCTTAAACTCATATAAGCCGAACGGTGTTATTATCGCCGTTTTAGGTCGATCCTCTTCAGTAATCGGAATTTGATTGTAGGCTTTTTCCAAGTCAATAGTTGAGAAAATTTTCTTATTGTGCAAAATGCGAGTAAAATCATGTTTTTGGGGTAATGGATACCGATTTGGCAGTGTTATCGAATTAAGCTTCCTATAATCGCCACACGGTCTCCACTTACCATCCCTTTTCGCCACTAAATGCAACGGATTTGCCAAATTGCTGTTACTTGGCCTACAAATACCTTGTTTCGTCATAAATTCAAATTCCTTTCTCGCAATTTCAAATTTTTCAGGGTTTAACCGCCGAGGTTTTGCATACACTGGCTGTCCCTTGGTAACAATTTGTTGCTCTACTAGTGTAACCCACGCGGCCGCCTTATTACTAGTAGCCGGTTCCGTTATCTCTTTATAATCCCGCAGGATGTTATGTGCCGGGCTAGTTGCATCATTAGTGCTTAGTTTCACGCAGTGCATCTCCTTCTTCGAACCCATTATCTGGAGGTTTGTAATGCCATCACAAATTCTGCTGTTCTTCAGGTCCACAACCAAACCAAAATTATTTAAAAAAATTATTCAATTCCTATTATTGGGTGATTTACCTTCGCCACTAGGAACTCCCACAGGAACTGTCTGCGCAACCCCAAATTGACTTGCACTAATTTCGTTCCATACGTGCTAATTTTCGCCCCGTTTCCTGCGTATAAATAATATTGCGTGGCTTCATTTTCAGGTTGCATTCTCTTTGGCAAAATTGAAACTTCCGCGCCCATGTCTATTAGATAATTTATATCTGTTTTTTTATCCTTGAAGAACAGACGGTATGCTTTACCCTTTGCCACTTCAGACGTGGCGTGAAGTGATGTTTAGTTTCCCGCTGAGTTTTGTGGTGGTTTGTATTGGCACGGCTGAACAGATATTATCTCTTTTAGCACTTGATGATCGCCCTTTTCCATGATCTCTGTCATTGCTTCTTCCACTATTGCCCAACTGAATGATCAAATTATTAACCATGACTTTTAATTCGTCAATTTCTTTCTTCATCTCATTCGGTTCATTCCTTTGCACTAAACAAACCGTTTCTGTTTCCTGTGCCTCAAATATCTTATCAGTCACCTTGGCTCACAGAATCACCTTCGACTGCAGCTACGATTGTTCTAACTCCCACTGGCAATCGCTGTAACCACAATGACTTTAGTACATCATCATTCATTGAATTGCCGGCCATTTCCTTCATTTTCTTCAGCAATTGAGTTGGTTTCATGTCACCTAGCTCCAATTCTGTCAGCAACTTACGCAGCCTTTTGTGCTCCGATTCTGTGAATTCATATATTAACCGTTTCTTCAACGTCTCATATTTCAACACCTTCGGTGGATCTCGAATCACATCAACTATGTACTCCAGGTATTTCGGCTCTAAACCTGCTACTACATGGTCGAACTTTGTATCATCTCTCGTTATTTCATCATTCTTGAACTGCGCCTCCATTTGCAGAAAAAAAAGGTCCGGGTGCTCTCTTGAAAACATCATCGACATTATTGACACCCGGTATAACTCCTTGCCAGTGCGGCTTTCTCCTTCTGCCGGAAAAAATTTTCTTCCTCACGGTTAGTCTATAGTCTAACTATATCACAAAAATAATTCTTTTAAATGAATAAAATCTCAAAAATCTAACAATTTTTACCTACTTTATTATTTCTCACCGCAAATTATTTCAAAATCATAAATTAATAAATATTGCCTCTTCTTCAGAATCAAACATTGAAAATCTTGCTGTTCTAGTGATATATGATCGCAGAAATATATTTCACGTTCATTGAAGGCACTAACGCTATTAAACTAACGCATTACAATCAGGTATTGTCTACCTATTTCGCTTTAATAAGGAAGTAACTCTACATCTTTTGGAAAAAGTAAGTCCGTTTATGAGCAGTGGTGTCAGAAACACCTATATACAGAATCATATAAGTCTTACTGCTGCACTACAATCGGCTTGTTTTTACGCGACATAATACCAATGCAATATCATGCTTCGTGATACAACAAGTAACTTTTATAATTCAGTATATGGTAAGTTAACGCACAAGTAAATAAAAATTCGTTTCATAAATACATTTTATTTACTGATTGTCACACAGATTCTTCAATGCGATAGACTTTCCACGTGCTAAAGGTGCTGTTGATTATATACAAATTAAGATAAAAAAACCTAACATAGAAGAAAGCTTTAAAAATAGAAAAGGTTTCTTTTCGAAAAATGTCCGGCTTATTTGTTACTATGATTTGAAAATTTTGAGGTGATATGCTCGCTATGGTGGAAATACACACAATGTCTTCATATGGTGGAATACGCTTTCAAAAAGTTCAAAAAATTGAGTTACTGAGTGATTGCGGATATCCTTTTCAAACATGATTACTAATTCCTTATAAAAATACTGAAAATGCAAGCCAGCAAAAGTTCAATGCAGTGGTCGCAATTGCATTCAACGGTTGAATGTAGTTCTTAAGAAGGTTTTCGCATGCTTGTGTGATCTGATGGTTAGTCCTGCTTAAGTGAGATCTGTAATAAATGCTTGTTGTACTCTGCATAATTATAGAAAATTCCATAACTTATCAGTGCCGGAATTACAAGATCGCCACCAAAAAAAAAACTGATTCTGCAGATTTGTACTGCATTACTTCTGTTTTAAATGAAGGATGGATAATAGGTCATTCCATTACAAGGAATTTTTTTCACATTCATTACAAAATCACATTTAAATTTGTTATTAGTTTGTTTTTATTGTGATTGTTGTATTTCATAAAATACTAAATATAATGCATAATGCTACACATTTTTATAATTTATATCTTTGTAATAATTTAATTATCAATTGACTTCCTAAAGAGTCTAAGAATTAATCATTTAAAATTTTTTATGTAAACAGTGAAATTTTACAAAGGAAAATAAAAGACGTGAAATTAGTGTTATTAAACGACAAATAACTGTTAAATTTTGCAAACATGACATAAGCTAACGAAAAATTGCTGAAGATATTGGTCGTCAATATTCATCTGTGCAAAAAGTTATAAATAACATCAAGGAGACGGGTAATTATGTTTCTAAATCTCGTACTGGTCACCCATCAATTCTGTCAATTAGACAAAGACGCAGCATCATCAATCAGGTGAAAGTAAGTAAGAGAAACAGCCACCAAACTGGCTGAACATATTGCCGAAATATTTAACAACAAAATATGTCCTGATACTGTGCGGAAAATTTTATAAAAAAGCAAGTATTATACCCGAGTTTCAAGAAAGAAGCCATACACACCCAGATGTAATAGAATAAAAAGATTAAGCTTTGCAAGAAAGCATGTAAATAAAGCTATGGAGCTCTGAAAATGACGTATTGTCTCCGATGAAAGTTAATTTTACATATTTAGAATCAAAGCTAGGAAAACTGTGTGCAGGAAATCATGTACGGCCTATGATAAACAAAAATTGTTGTTAACGGTAAAACATGGTGGTGTAGGCGTAATATTTGACTCCGTGCTGCACAAGACTGATCTCTAAAACTTATCTTGTCTTACAATGGTTTGATAATGTATATCAAATAATACATTCGTCTTATTCTAATAATAGTTACTTAAAATTAACAATATTTTCTTAATTCTAATTGGTTTTTTTTATGTACTTTAAATCTATGTATTTATACATATTTCCTTTTTATTAATGACACATCATTTAAGAAAAGAAATGCATAGTAAGTACTTACTTTGCATTTGTTTGTCATGTGTCTCATATTGATATGTGTTCCAATTTGTGTGGTCCAATTTGTGTAAAGCGGCATATTATTTGTGTCAGAAGTGTCGTTTTCTGACTCATGCCATAAATTATAGAAATGCAATGGATAGCTCATTTAAATTGGAACATAAGTGTAAAGAAGAATATGAATGCAGTGGTCATCAAAGGCGGCCTTAACATTGAGTAAGGTCAACTATTCATATCCCATCACAATTTTCTGCTTGTTGATACTATAGAAAAAAACAGAAATTGTTTTTATTAATATGTACCTACAACAAAAAACTTCTACTGCATGCTTCGAAATCAATGCTATCACCTGTTTATGTCTTTCCCTAAGAGTTTTTGACTTAGTCAGTAAAAAAAAGTGCTTTACTGCAGCTATTTGTTTTTTACTGATGGCTTCCAGTCCGCCCACCACTGTATATAATGGAATTGTTAAGTTATTTTATAATTTTGAATTTCACAGTTTTAAATAAGGTCATAGAAATTGTATTTAATTTTAAAATAAAATCTGTACAGTAAGCAAAATAATAAATAGAATATTTCCGCATACATATGTTAAGCTAGACAATTTAATTAGTGTGGTAACGGTAAAACTTTCAAAAGCTTTGCCATGTAACATAAACGGGCCATGTAACTTTCTCACTTTATTATCTCGAACGATTTTACTCTTTTTTGACAAACACTTCGAGTAATTCAATGTCAAAAGTTAACGTTAAAATAACAAATAACACTTGTACCAAAAAATGGAGTTTTATTGGATTCTCAAAAACATTTAGTTCTTCGGCACAGTTTCGCGGGTTTCATGACTACCTGGGCCTGAAAAGTCACCCTGAGCAATACACATATTTTGTTTTAGCAGCTCTAATAATTTATATTTTTGTGCCTTCGAAACATGATCATAAAATTTTTTTTTTTTAAAAATCGCTAATGAAATTAATATATCAGTTTATTAACAATAATTACTACTGTATTTAAAATTTTATATACAGTTGCATCTATACATTTACTAACATTCCTCATTACGAATATACCGCGTCATTTTTAACTAATATTTTATGTAAATAAAACAAATATTTTCATTATCTCTTTAAATTTGTCAGTTGACAAAAACTTGAAAGAAAAAAGTGAGAAAAAATTCACCACAGTTACATAAACACTTCGAGTGACTAACTGTGAAAAGTAAGAAAATCGTTTGAGAAAACGACGTGAGACAATTATACGGCATTTACACTCGCCGAAAATGGCTCATTTTGGTTAAAAATCGAAAATGAGGAGCGAATGACTCATTCTTGCATATAAAATTTCAACCGCGAAAGCGATCCATTTCATCACATTCTGTATGAATGCGTCCCAACGACGTTCGAATGTGCTTCAAATATGTTCCAAATACTAAGGAATACATTAAACATACCCTAAATAAAAGCTCTCTGTGGCATTTTAACAGTTTGAGAAAGCTGTTTTTGACATATTTACTAAAAAAGGTAAACAAATGTTTGATGGTTGCATTTCTTTGAAAACGACGCATCTCTTTTTGGAACTTCTACTTTCCAAAAATAAATTAATCGAAGTTAAAAATATGTTTTACGTTTCTATTGTATGTTTGAAGGCATATTTAACCTTCATGCAACATTTTTTTTTGGCACAGGCCAAAAATCAAATCAACAGGCAAGTTGAAAAATCAGCTGTTTAAAACGGGAACTAATCAATTACAACGAATGTAAACACTTTAAAATGCCTCATTCAAAATGAATCATTTTCGGCCAGTGTAGGCGCCATATAAGTTTACCTTCCGTGAATTTTAAGTTTATCAGTTTACTAAATATTATTGAAAATATATTTTCTTTTTAAATTACTTATAATTGCTTATAAATTTATTAAGTTCATGATGTGACTAAATCATATAGCGTGTTATCCACAAATGAAGAGGACTTTTAATTTCAAATGTATAAGAAATCATAATGTCAATATGAACATAAAATAAACACTAACTAATATTTTAACACAAACGATAAAATACTTTGGCAAAACATATATGTTAGAAGTTGTACTTAAATGCAAAGTTTAGTTTAATTCGTCCATTTGGAGAGGAAATTTAAAAAAAAACCTGAATTTTTGTATTCCTTAATACAATATTTTTCTAATTTTCTTATTTTAACTAATATTTTATTTTTTTTCGTAAACCATTTTACATTTGAAGTACATTCTTTTTTTTTAAAGTATTTCTGTGGTAGATTTGGTACAAATCGTAACGAATTTTTATATTTCTATCTAAAAATCAAAACAAAGAAACAAAACCACATTTGGAAAAAGGTGAAAAAGTAAAACATTTTAATGATTTCATCTGATGTTAGTAAATACCCTTAGCCTATGCTATGTCAAGATCATGATACGTGACACTTTACTACATCCTTCTCGAGGTGAACTTGTTTTTTTATATTAATTATTACGTCGACATCACAGAATATCATGGGTCTAGAGAGGGAACTTCGATAGAACCAAAATTGCCAGTGGTACGGTAGAATTTAAGTAATAATCAAATTATTTCACATTGTTAAATTGTGTCATTCAATTTATATTTTAAGCAATTCAGCAATTGTGAAATAACTTATTTTAAATATTTATGTTAAGCTGAGGCAACAACTTAACTGGAGCAACGGTGAAATATGCAACGTTGCATTATGCACTGTCAACAGTGTTCCAATTAAATTGTTGCTGAAGTATTATTAATACTGATAATTATATTGTACAAAATTGTATAAAGCAATCAAACTAATAAAAAAGTAAATCAATCCAATCACAATCAATCCCTTCTTTTGATTGTGATTGGAAAACGTAATTCTGTTTTATATAGATTAAGTTCCAAGTGCTTAATCTATAACCGACAAGGCAATATTGAATAAGTTTAAGTGGTTATTGAATATTATATCAATTAAGGTTTTTCAAATATACAGCCGGTGTTATTCGACCTGTGCCGATAAGACGAATGGTACTACGTGTCTTCAAACTAAGGCCTCCGGATAACTGGTGCCTTCCGGTTTTAATTAAGCCTTGTCCGGATATAGCGGATTTCAGCCCGGATCGACTTTTGCTTTTTTTCAACTCGTGGGTTTAAATTAGGACTGGATCGAAAAAACTAAACAACATACTTCAGTAGCGGAACGCTCGACTTCACAGAGCTCAAAACCTTTGAACACCATGCGTCCATATGGAACACCCACCGCGCCTTCTAGCGGTAATAAAAAGGTGCCCATCAATAAACCACCTAATGTATCCACGCGTTTTGGATCATAAATTCGGTAGAGGAGGAATTACATTCAAATGTATGAAGTCCAGAATTGTCTGGGCAAAGCAGATCTTCAGTACCTTGATGGAAAAACAGAAACCTGTGGCAAAGCGACAGCGCTCATTATATGAGCCCGCTTTAAAGCCAAATGCCAAGAAGGCAAAACTTTGTGGCAATACCCCAACTGCAAAATCCTTTAGCGACATGCTGAAGGGTACTATAATAATGTGGGTCATTGATGAAAGTGACCCTGATGGCACAATCACACCTGCTGAGAGGAACATAATTGAGTTTAAGCTCGGCAACATTTATTTCGATCTTCAAAGGACTCTCTTGATGATGGTCCCACATGGCGCGAGTAGATGAGATCAAGGCCATGTGAAGCTAATCGAATGCATATATCAGCGTTCTGTTGACCCATCTCCAGAATGGGTGAGGTATGGCCAGCACCACACTTAAGGTTGTTGCTAAGGATTAAATCCCTAGCCAACCAAGAGCGGTTCCTGGATACCAGTTCCACAGTCCGATCTTCAGCGGATTTTGGATTTTATACGGCTAGAAAATCGTCAGCTAACGACATCAACGTGAAATATCACAAAGCTGGATGATTTGCCAAGAGCAAATATAGGTAAATCAGTTTTATGACTGACAAAACATCCTTGCCCACTTTGGCGAGATCCGGTAGTATCATAAACTACGGTTTCTCAGCTATTACAATGAGGGTATTCGAAAAGGATGAGGAGCAATCCTCACTGAATGAAATGCAAAACACTTGTAGGGTTTGCCCTACTTAATTCTTAATGTTTATTATAAATAATTCATTTTCGAGTACAATAATTATACGTGTACGAATGACAAATGAATGACAATCATTTTTTCTGGATAAAAATATTCTTAGCTTTTTACAAGTTCTTCTGCCTGGCCAACTCCTCATTTTCAATATTTTATTTGTTCATGTTTGCATGACCAACTCATATTATTTTCAAAATTGAATGGTGAATATGCAACCATCACATCACTCCCCTGGCAGTGACTGAGTCAGGCGCGATGTCACGTTAAGTCAAATGTAACGTATCTTCTTGGAACCTGCACTAATCGTCCCCTTCATATTACATTATTGGGTTTGGTATCCATTCGATTATCTGCCATAGTTTCTGTACGTGATAGGCTTACGTCTTCATAGTTGCTTGATAAAAATGCTGCTTTAACTCGATCAACACTTACCCGCACCGGTTTGCCTTTGACGTCTTGTCTGAACGCCTCACAACCTTAAATTGCCCGTCATACGGTGTTTTTAATGGTGTGTGGATACTATCATCCCTCAAAAAAACGTGAGTAGAATGTTGCAGTTCCTTCTGTAAGAATACCTTTTCTTTTGAGTGGTTTGATGTGGGAATTGGTCATATTTGGGACATCATCTGTCTCATATTTTCTACGAATTCATGTTCTGAAATTTTGTCATTATTGCCTTGCTCCAGAAAATCGCTCGGCAACCGCAGAGTTGTCCCATATACCATTTCTGCTTGAGTTGCTTTGAGGTCTTCTTTAAAGATATTTCGAAACGCTAACACAATCAAAGGTATTGAGTCAGACCATTGATGCTCATGATTACATTTCATTGCGGTTTTCAGAGTCCGGTGAAATCGTTCAATCAAACCATTTACTTGAGGATGACGTGGACTAGTTCGGATATATGTGGCACTAATGAGTTTGGCCAGTTCATTGAACAGTGCTGATTCAAACTATCTTCCTTGATCTTTTATGATCTGCCTCGGGCCGCTAAAGGGCACGTTCTACTATTTGCTTAATAGCGGTTCGTCTACCAGCATGTGCCAAATTATGTATTGAATTGAAGACGCATTGTCTGAACTGTTCAGTTACAAAAGGATGCACACGATTTGATGATGCATCGCATGCAATTTCCTTAGATGAATTTGGAATGACTATCCATTTTAGTTGAAGTGCAGATTTTTTTGTATTAGATAGAAAACCATTCGTTTCAATGTCGGTTTTCTGGCTTGCTGCTAATTGGTCAATGTCAACTAGATCTTCAATGTTGACAGCTTCGATACGTGACAGAAAATCGACTACCGGATTATTCTTGCCTGCTATATGCATAATGTCAGTTGTGAATTGACCGATGTAATCTAAATGTCTCAGCTGACGTTGTAACGACAATTTTTCGTCGCTCTGTTTGCCGGGGTAATACTTAGGGGTTGGTCCTGGGTCGTTACAATAAAATTTATAAATGTTAGAAGGCCGTGTTTCAAATTTTGTTTTAATTTTCATTTCTTTATTAATATATTTATTTTAAAACTAACAATCGTTTTAATTATGCTATGTTTCTATCCTATTACAGGATACTTTAGACTTTAATATTGATATTGATATTGCTATTGATGTTGATGTTGATAGTAATTTCCTTTCTTCGATGCCAGCGTATTGTTCTTTGATGGTTTTGTATATTTCAACTGATTTCCTTTCTTCTGTACCTGTTGTAAAGGGTTATCAATGTTAATGTATAGACGTGTACACGCCTATATAAGTTTTAGTGACAAAGAATAAACGTGTTCACGCTTATCCACGGATTGGGTAGTAAATTATAAACATGTTCACGCTTATTATTCTGCTGGAGAAAGGATGTAACGTGTTCACGCTATTTAAGGATTTGGTAGTAAATTATAAACGTGTTCACGCTTATGCAAGGATTTTGTGGCAAATTATAAACGTGTTCACGCTTATATATTTGCTGGGGAAGGGATAAAAGATATATATAAAAAAACGAAAAAAAAATATAAAAGTGCTTCTTTATACTTAGCTCTGGTAATGTTTCCCAATGCTTCACTTGGCGAGTCTATCACGAACTCCGATGACTTCAAGCGTCAATCACTAACTGCCTTCTCTAAGTAAATGCGTCGTCTTATATACGCAGTCGACCAAACTGTAATGTAGCGCAAAGCTTAGTCGTTGGCTTTCATTTTTGACGTCGTTGCTGTTTTGCGCTTTCGACATAGTTAATATGCGCGCGCATCAATTTTTTACACAAAGTTCTTTGCACAAAGGCTTTTTTGAAGTTCCTTGTGTTGTGCATTTGTTTTGTTTTAGCTTTAAATATTTCTATTTATTTATTAAAATAAAACAAATATTAAAAATATTAAAAAGTATTACTTTAAATAATAAATAAATAAGGTAGGTACAATATTTATTTATTTGAATATATTTTGCATTCTTTTAATTTTTCAATGTAATCTTAGGTTTAATTCATTGTGATGCTGTTGCGTGCATGCGGGGGTGGCTTTTAGTAAGTTATTTACCTTTAATTTATCATATAAAAATTAACCAATTTTTATTTCAGGTATTAACTGCACACTAATTATATGTAGGTTGGAAATTGGTAAAAATTTCCATCCTTACAACGTGGCGATGCCTTTTCCGGTTCCTGTCGAAATGCATACGTTATCGGCTTATGATCGGTGAAAATAGTGCATGTTTAAAATATTTAACCGATTGATAAATCGCGAGCAACATACGGTCGTACGTGCTATACTTGACTTGGGTGTTCGTCAACCGCTTTGAGTAAAACCCCAAAGACTCGAGTTGTCCGTTGTTGATTTGATTTAATGCAGCGCCAACAGCTACGTTACTGGCATTCACGTGAAGTACGAGGTTTGTGTCTGGGATTGGGAGAACGATTGTTGTTGCATTAATTAAGGCTTCTTTTTATTCCGCAAATGCGTTACCTGCATCCGCGGTCCATTAAATTACAGTTTAATCCTGATTTTTGCTACCTTTAATTAAGTTTTGAAGCCATCCCTGGAGCTCTGCCGCTTTTGGAATAAAATGCCGATAAAAATTGATAATTGCAATGAATTGCCGTAGCTCATGCACTACGCTTGGTTTTGGAAAATTTGTAATTGTTTCAATTTTCTTGCCTGGTGGACGGTCTCCTTTATGATTAATGAGATGACCAAGATATGTTACTTCTTCCTGTGCGAACACACATTTCGCAATGTTTATTTTCAGACCATGTTCCTATAGTCGTTGTAGTATACTGCGCACATATTGTATGTGCTCGTCTATGTTATCGGATGCGATGCAAATATCATCAATATAACATATGGCAAAGTTAAATCTGAAAAGAACTTGGTCCATGAACCTTTGAAATGATTGTGCTGCATCACAAAGCCTAAAAGTCATCACATTAAATTCATAAAGACCGAAAGGTGTAATTATTGCTGTTTTTTATTCTATCCTATTCTATGTCTATGGCTTCCGTGATATGATCATTAGTCTGTGTAGATGTATTGATGACAGCTACAGAATTGTAGTTTCCCATTTCCAACATCAGGTCTGCCTGTTGCGCACATTTGTCCAAGTTAGCCTCTGAAATTGAAACGACTGCTCGCACTGCTTCTGGCAAACGATTCAGCAACAATTGTTTTATTGCTCCATCATTCATGGCGCCGCTGGCTAGATCTCGCATGGTGCGCAACAAATGTGTTGGCTTGTTGTCACCTAACTGGCACTCCTATACTAGTCGCCGCAGTTTTCGATTTTCGGAGTGTGCAAAATCTTGAATTAACCGCTTCTTAATCGTTTCGTATTTTTCTACTGCAGGGAGAGCACGAACGATGTCTGCGATATTTTTTAAAGTAGCGCTACCGATACGGCAAATGTCGCCTCGAGTTTTTCGTTTTTGTAAACATTTTGTACGTTACTATCTGTAGGCGTGTTGTTTCTATCCGGTTCTAGATCACGTCGGGGTCACCAATTGTAGGCTTTGCCCTACTTAACTCTTAATGTTTATTTATTATAAATAATTCAATTTCGGGTACAATAATTATTCGTGTACGAATGACAATCCTTTTTTAAATAAAAATATTCTTAGCTCTTTACAAATTCTTCTGCCTGGGACTCTTTATTTCTCCATGTTTGCATGGCCAACTCATATTATTTTCAAAATTGAATGGTGAATATGCAAACGCCATATACTTTTGAAACCCTAAAGGAAGTGGGCGACATTAGACCTGCTCCTGAAAGTATACTGAGTACAGTAAAAGCACTGAATATCAGCACCTCTGACTCACTGTTGAATGTGAACGTTACCATGTCCGGTTCTTCAACAACTCCGTCAATTGTATCAGAGGAGAGCATTGGTTTGCGCTAACTCTTCGATGAAAAACTCAGTAACTTTTATCAATAACAGGCCAGATCCAGATTATTTGCGATGAACAACACAACAATAAATACATTTGAAGAAAAAGGTTGAAAGCTGACCTCGGTCTTTGTCGTGATTTTTGTCAAAAATGTCACCATACACCCGATCTCAACGCTGAGCAAAAGTAGCAATCTTTTCACGATAATCAGTAAATACGTTGATCTAGCTGAATCCCAACTAGACACAGTATAGAAACGGATTGCCAACCCGTAGCCGAGGCCTTATACAAGTAAGAAACTAACAACCATTAAGGTTGAATTCAGCACACTGCTTGAACAAGGAATAATGCGATCATTTGATCCAGTACCATCCACCTAGTGAAAAAGAAAATGGGCGATTGAAAAGCGTATGAAAACTTCCGTATATACTAAACCAGTCAAATTGCCAATACCTTTCCTGGATCAAATTTCTTAGAGACTTTTTGGCGCCTGAAATTTTCAAAAATAGCAGCACTGGAACAGCGTATCAATGACTAGTGAAAATCAGTAGCGTTATTCTCCACCAAGCTTAAATAGATACGCGTTAACTATGATTTGACAGGTTTAGCCGATGGCCAGAAGTGACACCGTCAAAAGACATGACCGCAGATACAGTAGCTGTAAGTTTCTACGCGACCTGGGTATCACGGTTTGGTGCACCGAAAGTAATAACAACAGACCAAGGAACACAATTCGAAGCAGAGCTGTTCCGAGCTTTGACTGACCTGGTAGGAACCAAGCGAATACGTACTAGGCCTTATCATCCAGCAGCGAACGGCATAGTGGAGAGGTTTCATCGCACGCTAAAAGCAGCATTAATGGCAAGGCTGAAACAAACATGGCTCCAATAACTCCCGTCAGTTCTTTCAGGGCTACGACTATCAGTGAAGGAAAACATAGGAGCGTCTACGGCAGAGATGATGGTATCAACTTCCGTCTGTCTGGTGAATTCTTCAAACATAATACGCAATCAACTTCATCAATGCCTCTTAATCAATCAAACTTCCATATCTCCGTCTGCCTGGCAAATTCTTCGAACATAATACCCAATTAACTTCATTAATGCTTCCTAATCAATCAAACTTCCTAAACAAATTTCGTGAATATTTGCGTGAGGTACGATCAACACCAGCAGCACATCATAGCAACAGCCCAATTTTCATACACAAAGAACTCGAAAATTACTCACACATTTCCTGCGATCAGACCACATCAGAAAGGCAGTAGAACTACAGTATACGGGACCGTAAAAATTTTTGTCCTGGTCGATAAACTAGTGTGACCAAGAAGTAAAGAAACAAAAAACGTTTGCATTTTTTTCTTTTTTTTTTTAATAATTTTATAAAATCAAAACATACTCTAATAATAATGCTACAAAAATTCTAGTTACAATAGTTAAGTGTTATATTATATTATTATTGTTTTTATATTACTATATGTAATATTGTAGTTTCTGTAGCTGTAGTATATTGCATTAGTAATTTTGTTGAAAAATATATTTTGTAAAAAATAACTTTGCCAATAAAATACCCAAAACGCTTTATACGCTTTTGATGCACATGAAAACAAAAGCGTCAGATTTTGTCTTGAAGACTGTTACATATGTAACAAGTTCATTGTCGGGCATTCATGGTCAAGGTTATTTTAACTATTTTAGTTATTGTAAATCAAATATTAATTTTTAAATAAAAGGTACAATTGAATTTTTGACAATTTAATTGATGCGAAGCTTTATTCGGCATTGGTGCTCTTTCCTTTTGTATTAGCTTTGTAGATTTGGTGCAATCTTGTAAATTTAAAATTCAAGTTTTCAGTAATTTCATATTTTCCAAATTGGCGAAAATCTCGGAGAATATCTGTGATGTTTTTAAGGTTGCACTATCAAGGCTATAAACCATATGATCGCATTTTATTTATGATGTTGTGAAAAAAAATGACGTAACTGCCCCATAGCAAACGTAGAAAATATGTACGGGAGAACGCAGACAAAGTCATTAGTTACGACAAAAACACAAACAATATATGTTTAGCCCGATCACTAAATATTTCACCCACAAATAATACTTCGGAATACAAAGTGATTGCTTAATGTTATATAAGCTAATATAAGATATTCTTTAAGTCAAATAAACAAAATTCGATTTGTTCGCACGTTTCCGTACCCGTTCTTTAACTAGGGCATGAATAATCCAATGTTTCATTATCATTAAGGTAGAATGAGTCATTCTACCTAATTGTAAAATAAGATAACAAATAAAAGAACATTCAACAAATGTAAATTAACTTAGAGTTAAATTTAAATACTCGAATCAAATCAACTCGCCATTATATAGCTTACTTTTATTGCCACCACCGTTTTTATTCTTCAATGTGTATTTTCAATAACACGCCCTTCCCTGTTCACTATTGAAGAGTTCAGGGGTTGGAGACGTTAGGTAACTGTTGAAGCCACCTACAGTTTTCGACACACGTGACTATTAAAGCTACGTATGTTATACTCCTTGCAACCTAGATTTAGTCACCGTTAAAACCCCGAATCTTGCCCACCATAATCACTCTACAGTTCAGTTGCCTATCATTGTCTGACACCGCCACCTAATTCAATTCGTTTTTACCTAACTAACGCAACCGTGCTTTTTAATTCCTCTAAATTGCACGCAATCGCTATCAAATACAAACACCAATCTTAACTTATGAAGTCACTGTTCACAAACATTTATTTTTTCTCTTCTTTACTTTTATTTACTTATAATATTCAATGTTTTATAATATTTCTCTAAACCATTTGTCAACATATTCAAAGTTTAAAAATTTATATTAAATACTATTTAATAAATTTAATTATTGAAATTGAATTTTAAAATAAAATGTTTTAATACAAGGTTCAATATATATTACAAATGTATGCAGATAAAGTAGTGTTATAGGGGAAATAAAAGCAAAGATTGAAATGAAAGCAAGATAAGAAGGAAAGAAAGATATAAGATAAGAGAAGACGAAAAAATAGAAGTTTGATAAGTTTAAACTTGACGACAACATGAACTATCAGTTCCGTTTACACTATCATGAGCTTTCATGAACGTGAAATTTATTTTGTTTTGTGTAAATGTATAAAATGCTCCTGTGTAGTAGTGCAGAGCACAGAAATTGAAAGTATCCCAGCGGCACCCTTATGCCAGCACTGAAAAAGTAAGCGAGGAGGTAATAGCTCTTCGTTTTTATTTTTCTTTGTTTTGTGATCGACATAGGTAATTTCGTGGTTGAAATTATAAAACAATGAAGAAGAAAAGAATTTGAATGTGAATAATTTCTTGTTTTGCCTGCATTGTATACATTTAGTATGTTTTTGATTATAGTGAAGCGCGTCATATTAGTGCAGTGAACATTTTTTAATTTTTAAAATCGACATAAAATCTAAATAAAATTTAAATAAAATGATATTTATGAATTTAACATAAACTAATATGGCGTTTACATTGGCCGAAAATGGCTCATTTTGGTCAAAAATCGAAAATGAGTAGCGAATGGCTCATTCTTGCATATAAAATTTCAAGCGCGAAAATGAGCAATTTTCTCACATTCTGAATGAAAGACGTTCGAATGCATTCCACATATGTTCCAAATGCAAGGGAATCCATTGAACATGCCCTAAATAAAAGCTTTTCATGGCATTTTCACAGTTTGAGAAAGCTGTTTTTGACATATTTACAAAAAAAGGTAAACAAATGTTTGGTGGTTGCATTTTCTTGAAAACGATGCACCTCTTTTTGGAACTTCTACTTCCCAAAAGGTAATTAATCGAAGTTAAAAATATGTTTTAAGTTTAAATTGTAAGGTTTGAAAGCATATTTAATCTTCATGCAATATTTTTTTGGCACAGGCCAAAATCAAATCAACAAGCAAGTTGAAAAATCAGCTGTTTGAAATGAGAACAAACGAATTACAACGAATATAAACACTTTCAAATGGCTCATTCAAAATGAGCCATTTTCGGCAAATGTAATAGCCATATAACTGTAAGTATATGCAAAATTAAGTAAATATGTTTAAAATGTCAATTGTAATTTTTTTATTGTATTATGTAGATGCGCTTGCCCGCAATGACATGTACGTGTGAAAGTAATTAGAAGTTTCACTTAAAAAATCAGCGCAAGGCATTACCATTCAGAAAGTCCCGCTGGGATTTAACATTAAAAGGTAAATATAAACATAACATTGCATATGTATGCGTGTCCAGCTGAAGAAACGCAGCAAATTTCATTGCGTGAAATTTATGAACTTACATCACACTCTCTTCCCTCTCCCAACTATCGGTAACCGGTTTTCAAGTTCATGTTCATGTTACGTTCATGATAGTGTAAATAGGCCCAAGTAGTTTTTAATTTAATAAAAGTTTGAAGTTTAATAAGTTTGATAAGTTTGCAAAGTTAAAGCTAAACATAAATTCATAAAGACTAAATTTTTTTTTTTGACTAAACTAGTTTTTAATTTAATAAAAGTATGAAGTTTAATAAACATATCAAGAAACATTGCGTTTTGTTTTGTTTAAATAACTTATATATTAATATATATTAAATGCTATTTAGTAATTTTAATTATTGAAATTTTAAAATAAAATGTTTTAATACGAGATTAATATATATTACAAATGTATATTCACTTAAACATCAATATTTTCTTAAATTTCTTCTTAATTTATCAACGAAAAATATTTGGTTTCAATGCTTTTCTCCAATAGGTACAAAGTTTTTCACTTACAAAATATATTCAATGCTTTAAAGTTTTATTAACTACAATTTTGTAAATTTTATTACTAAAATTGAATTTTCAAAATAAAGCTTTTAATACATGATTCACTAAGCTTCCCTTCGTCGAAGAAAAACAAAAGAGAGCTTCTTCCTGGTGCACGCACTTTTTATACCGTTAACGATCAACGGTGCCATCTGTAAATGCGTTAAAGTTCAACGACTGTTAAACGAACCCCGTTTCTGTTCCCTTTGCAATGCACTAAGCGAAAGTCCAGCTTTACGGCAAATTTTGTTTCTCATTCATGTGGAAGCTCCAGGCCGATTCCACTAATCGCTATCGCTAAAACTCCAATCTCTTCGCTAAAACTTTTAAATAAGTGATTCGTTTATATTAGCAGAATAAACGATCATGCGATTCTACTAACACAATCTCTTTGCTAAATTTATCCGGCGATGTGGATAATGCTGCAATGCATTGAAATGTCCAAATAAAAACAAAAATTGTTAACAAATATCAGCTGTTGGAATTATTATTTAAATTTAAAATTCAAAAGCAGATACTGCAGCAAAAAAGTATTTAGCCATTCTGAAATTTAAATTAAAATTAAATTAATATGACATTGGTGTGTGGATTAATTAAATAATGGACTATTCAATAAGAAAGAGATTTTTTTACCTGATGATATGAGAGATTCCCGGAATCATTTACGTTGCAAAAGAAAATGTTTGCAAAATTCTACAGACCCCTTCGCCTGTAGCTGATCCCCGTTTTATTGAAATATTTCATTTTCGAAATATTTATGTGAGCTTTTCATGGCGGAAATAACTCCCTACATGGTACCGAGAAGTCGATCAGATGGAATTTCGAGGGACATACGTGTTGTAGTGGCATATTAACCATGACCACACACAATACGTTGTGTGCGGTATTTAATGTGTCACACTAACCCGAAACACTCAAATATCAATATTGACCGAAAACCCCTAATTGTCAAATATGAAATAATTTATGAGTCAGAAATTTGAGTCGTCTATTTTGTCATTTCTTTATGACAAAATATTTGTATGCATATTTAATTGTTCCAATATGCATTTGACAATTTGAATAGCGGCATGCTCAACACATGAATTTGTGTTAAGTGTTTCACAGATCATATTGCAAGCGATAATGCATGCAATATGATTTGCCCTCAATACAGTTGGTTACCAGATGTGTGCCACTGTGAAATAGAAGACCATTTAAATAATAAATATATATAAGCTATTTTTATAAAAACATTATATACGTCTAATTTGGGTTAACCAATTAGACGGAAGTAAATTCAAATATCAACCAATAGAATCATTACATAAGATTCTATTGGAAAGTAGTTGTAAGAAACGATGTTAGTTTTAAGAAAAAATTTAAAATAAAAATCAGTCTTTATATGACGAGCAATACGAAAAGTTGTTTTTAATTCGTGAACGTACCATTATAATAAAATAACAATTAACCACATATCTCCACAGTGTACTTGTTGCTTTGCGTTTTTTTGTTCAAGGTAAGTTGATGTTTAATAATTGCAAAAAAAGTGAATCCATTGTTTTAATTTATGGGATGTTATCAGCGTTCTATGGGCCAAAACTTTTTATTAAATGTTTCTCAGGCCGTTGTAAGTAGATGCGTTAAGAGGGTTTCCCATATAATGAATTGTCATTTGTCATGTAGTAAAATACATAAAATGGTCTAGAACACTTCAGGAATTTAGCGCTATAAAAGAAAAGTAAATCTTCGAAATCTTGTGTCAAAATATAATGTTGTTAATTGATAATTATTTGCAGATTTTATGAAGAGTTTCGGTTTCCAGAGGTAATTGGTGCAATTGATTGTACTCATATAAAAATTAAAACCCCTAATTCAGATATTGAGCATGTATATGTCTGCAGAATAGAAGGACATTCGCTAAATGTTCAAGTGGTATAATTCAAATTTAATTTACTTACATACTATAATAATAAGCATTAATCTTAGGTGTGCGATTAGGACTTTTCTGGCCGCAGTACCGGCTGTTGGGCAATTTTCACGTCTACTCTTTTAATAGGTGTGCGATTATAATCTAAAGATTTTAGATTTTAATGCTCGCTCGGCGGCACTGCACATGATGCATTCATATGGAGAGCCAGCGGCTTAAGAGAGCTTCTTACTCGAAACTACGACAATGGGTATCGAAATTTCCGGTTAAAAGGTAAAATTTGATTGTGGATTAAATTTTTTGAAATACTAATTTTCTTTTTGTAATTTTAGGAGATAGCGGTTATCTCCTCTTGCCATTTTTTGTCGACGGCACATAATAATTATAATGTTCAAGAGCGTTGGTTCGGATTATTAAAAAGTAGATTGCGTTGCCTTAGCAGCGAAAGAATTTTAATGTGTGATCCAGAAACATTTGCATTTCATTTGCAATTCATTTATTTTAGTTGCACTTTCAAAAATTAAAAATAAAATATGTAAAATAAAATACATTTGTTCACATTTGCTGAATACCAAACACACTCTCACTATATTACTGCCACAAAATTATTGTAATATTAATAATTATTTTTTTTTACATTTTGACTTTAAATGCAAGTTTATTTCCATCGCAATAAATTAATTAAAAATAAATATGAATATTATACTAAATACGTACAAAATAATTGCTTAATTTGTTTAAAATATTATTTTTAATATTAATATTATAAAATATATCTTCACTTTTAGCGACAGTTAAAACCTTACGGCCAAAAACAATCAAATTAATAGAAATTTTGGTCGTCTTTAACGATATTTAGCGATTTATCCGGAGAAATCAACTGTTTTTGAAAGTTGAGAAAATTAGCGAATAGAAATTAAGCGTAACGAGTTAACAGAGTCGCTAAAATGCATTTAAAGAGTTTTAGCGATGGAGTTTTAGCGACAGTAATTAGTGGAATTGGCCTGCTGGACGTTGCTCTTGCCTAAGCTTTGATCTGATTCCACATCTTGCGCAAAAGCTTTCTTCATTTTGACACTTTTTCAATTGTTTTATTTTGAGTTATTTATTAAAATGTTTTGTGCCGGTCAAAGTGTTTCTACTTTATATTATTAAAAATGCAACGTCTGAGGGTAATCCAGGCGATAATTCAAGATATGTATAATATTCTTTTATTAAATTATGTTTGCATATACGTTAGTAAATCATTTCATGTAATTTCGGGAAATTACAAGTGTACCAATTCTGTTGCTGTGGGGGTGGATTTTGGTGAGTTGGTTTTCTTGATGTTTTTAATATTAATTAACAACTTTTATTTTTACAGGTGTCTTCAAATTTGATCGATATTTCATTTTAATAAAGTGAGTTTTCTTGTATACGTTTTATCCGTGATGTGTTTGTCATAAGTGCACTGTTAGGAAATTTGTGAGTTAGTGCAGTATATGTGTCCGCGGTGTTGTAACAATTAAATTTCTATTGAAAAATTTTAATCGTTACACTCTTATGTCTAGCGGGATCGTAGCTTCAAAAAATTTCATGCTGCATTGCAGGCACGACTGTTAACAGCGAATAAAACCCAGCTTTTTTCAAAAAAATCGTTGCGACCTATTCACTGTAACGACCTTTCCGGCCCTATCTATAACTAGGGTATAACACAACGAATATACCAGTGTTCTTTATAAGAATTAAATAGAAAGATGCACTTTTGTCTTGTGTTTGTATTTTATTTCTTAAATTAATCCTTAAATAGGAACAAATAAATTACATATAGCATAAGAGTTAAAGCGTATTGAATATATGTAATTCTAAAAAGCGTAAGCGTTGAAGCGGATTGAATAAATGTTATTCCAAAAGGTTTAAGCGTTAAAATGACTAGAAAGAACGAAATTGCAGAAGGCGAGCGCGTTAAAACGACTGAGTAAAAAAAAAATCAAAAGCGTAAGCATTGAAGCGACTTGAGTAGATATAAGTTCCGAAAGTGTAAGCGTTGAATCAATTTGAGAAGAAACAAATTCTAAAAGCGTAAGCGTTGACGTGACTTCAATAGACGTAATTCTAAAAGCGTAAGCGTAATAATGTATTTAAATAAAGAAATGTATTTAAATAAGTGAAGAATATACACACCTTATTTATTCACTATTTACACATTTATTTTATTTTTTTTTATTTATTAGTTTTTGTTTATTATTTATTAATAAATAAATATAAATATTAAAACCATAAACACCGGCACTATATAAACAAAAAACATACGTTTGTAAACAATACAAAAAACGTCAAAGCATGAAAGCTGTGGTTGAACTAAATACAAAGGATGGCGAATTCAAGAATGTACGAAAACACAAAGCACAGAAAGTACACCCGAACAACAACAACAAAAGACAAGTATCACAAATACCAACGGCAAATGTACCGATGCGCTACAGTAAAAGATTCGGTCATTTGAGTATAAATAAATGCGCATTGTACAAGCAAGAGGCACTTATTGGGAAACTCTCAAAGGTAGTAATACGTCTTTGTAAAACAAGTCAGTAGAACTATAGGCAAGGTAGTTACATACATCTTAACTAGTAGTCTTGTATCACGTCAAGATAGTTATATACATCTTTACTAGTAGATTGTATAATATACAATGTATATGTAATCTTATATGTAAACCAAGCCAAGGTAGTCATGATACATTTTGACTGGTAGTATTTTCTGTAGGATTGAGTTAAGACAGTAATACGTCCTAACATTAATAAATGCTAATTAAGGCTGTAACCCAGCATAACACTTCTAATCTGCACTTAACGACGTCTTTTGACAAAACACCAAAACTAGCGCGAGTAGTGTCGTATGACAACAACATTTCAGGCACGTGGAAACAACGATCGGAACAATCATCGAAACCCGATAATTCCAAATAATCGTAATCATCAAATTAGCAAGTCAGCATTATATTATAATTATATTAGATTGTAAAACCTAATTTTTTTTAAATTCTCTTAAATAAATAATTAAATAACTACTTCACATTGTCTTTGACTTCCAAAAATAAAAATTATATTGCAACGACCCCTGGACATCGGCTAAGTGTCGTTACAATTTTCACATCAAATTTTCGCTTAGATAAATATACACTTAGCAGAAAAACTCTGCGTACAGAAAGAATATTTTGTTTTAACATGTAAGAAATTACTAAATAAATAAATTTTTTAAATCAATTTTATTTTTAATTAGTACTTTTATTTGTTATCTTCATTTTAAGCTAAAAATTATTTCTAACAGATTAGTAGAAAAATTATAATAATTAAAAATGTAAAAAATCAACGCTATCGATGGCAGAAAAAGTCTGCGTACAAGAGTTTAAAAAGCGTCGAAATATATAATTTTTTAAAAGATTTTATATTTTCAGTAACTTGTTGGATAACCTTTCCTTTTTATGACCTCTATAAGTCGTTTTGATATCGAATTGACCAGCTTCGCAATCTCATCGCTGCTTATTTTACCGCATTCCGCGTCGCTCACGTTCTTCAACATTTCTTTGGAGGTTATATTGTATTCACGTACCCAACGCTTCAGTAAATCCTACAAATTTTCTATAGGATTTAAATATGGCGATTATGGTGACGTTTTGATTTGCTTGGGCACATTTTAAAGCAACCAAAGCTATACAACTTCTGCAGTGTGCTTTGGGTAGTTATCTTGTTGAAGTAAGCAATTATTCTGTAACCCCAACTTCTTGGCACTGCTCTTTAAATTACATTTTAAAACATTTAAATAATCAACTTTATTCATTATCAACTCAATAAATTTAATTTTTCCCACTCTATTACTCGCCATACACCCTCGCACTATTACTCCTCCACTACCGTGTTTTATTGTTGGATACAAATCTTCAATATTAAAGGCAGTACCCGGGTTTCGCCATATAATCGTTCGACCTTTAATGCTAAGGAGACAAAATTTGCTTTCGTCTGAAAAAATTATGCGTTTCCAAAATCCTGGAGACTTATTTATGTACTCCCTTACGAATGCTAAACGCTTCATTCTAATATCTTTTTAAATAAGCGGCTTGCTTCGTGAAAACCGGCCATGGTAGTGGTCTTTTTTTAATATTTTGTGTACAATATCCACGTGAATTTGCTTCTGGAATGTCTGGTCAATATATTTCTATAACAGAAGTCCAGTTAGACGAGGATTATCTTTCACTGAATTAATAATGCTGCGGGTTTCTCTTGTTGACAGCTTGGATGGACGCCCAGATCCCAACTTCGAGGCCAATAATCCTGTTTAGTTGTAGTTATTCACTACTCTTTGGATAAAAGAATGTGACCGCTTAACGATTTGACCAATTTCATGATATATTTTCCTTTTTTTCCATAGATCAATAATAATACTGCTCCCACTGATAATAATTTCTTTTCCTTTATTTGCCATTACAAATTTAATTACTTTTTAATCGTTAAATATAAAATAAGTGCATGGGATTGTGTATGATGATATACTGTTACAGTAAAACATAACGACGTCAAAGTTCTACTATTAAAACTTCGGGAATTCCCCTTTATAATTTTTGTACGCAGACTTTTTCTGCCACCGATAGCGTTGATTTTTTACATTTTTAATTATTATAATTTTTCTACTAATTTGTTAGAAATAAGTTTAAACTTAAAATAAAGATAATGAATTAAAGTACAAACAAAAAATAAAATTGATTTAAAAAATTTACTTATTTACTAATTTTTAATATGTTGAAACAAAATTTACTTTCTGTACGCAGAGTTTTTCTGCTAAGTGTATACTAAAAACATTACTTATGCACGACACAAACAAAGCAAAAGACAATAGGGGTATTCACTCTCTCTTGTAAACTCATTGCAGGGAGCACGAAATGCAAGAATGCTATGCAAAAACTGCAAGACTGCGAGAACACCTCTGTTGCAGAATTGTATCATCAAAATGAATCAGCTGTTTTTGCAGTCGATTCACATTGAGCAAAGAAAAATAAAAGTATAACAATGCCGCGAACAAGTGAAATACAAAAATGTATAGATTTTTTAATTGAAAATAGTGCTTTTAATATTTTGATTGAAGGTATTAACACGTTGTTAATGTAGTTTTCACTACTGTATAGTTTCTATTTGTTAGATGATGCAAATTACTGGGAAGTGATGGAGCAATTAAATGAAGACCTTTTGTTTACTTTAGTAAACCATCACGGAAATCGCCAACCCGTACCAAAATCTATTCAATGGAGATCTACCATTCTTCAAGAATTTGATGAAGGCCGTTTTTGTCAGATGCTTAGAGTAAATTGGAACATATTTTCCTTAATAGTCTCAATAATAAACTATTAAGGATTGCTATTGTTTTATATCGTTTGGGTTCATCAGGCGAAAATGCGGCTATTCGTAAAGTCGCTACATTATTTGTTGTTGGAGATATATGTAATAATAATATAATATAAAAATAATTAGTATAATAAAAATATAACTAATTCTTAATTTATTATTGTTATTTGTTATATTTTTTATCGAGGGGGGTAGTGGGGCTTTGCACAGCAGAACGCACGACTTTCGGTGCAGAGCTGGATGATGTGTTGTCTGCAGACGATTCAATAAAAAAAAAACTTCGTTGCCTAGCGCAGAACTAGTTGGTGGCTATGGCAATGTTTCCGTACAAAATTAGACATGCGTCCAAACACTTCATTCAATAGTTCAAAATGTGAACAAATTTTCGTAAGTTTCGCTGAAATTGATAAATAGATAAATTAATTCACAAATGTATATGTATATAATATTATATTTGTGAAAACTTAATTAATGGTCACATCGATTTAAATTATTGAACGAAACGCATGTATATAGCATAGCCATAGATTAATATATCTCGAAATTTTACTAACAGTCAATTCAAATTTAAAAATGAGAAGCAACAAATGACAAAACAGCTGATTTCCGCCATTTCTGGTTTGTTGCAAGCAAATATACATAGGTTTCAGCATTGGAAGATTGCACGCAATTGCACGAAATTTTGTGCGTGTATTTTGTTGTTGTTATTTGCATTCTCGTACAATCTGTGCATTTCGTGCACCTTGCAATGAGTTTGCAAGAGAGAGTGAATACCCCTAATATATTTAAACACAAAAAATTGAATAATCACTCACTAAGTACAAAGGCTGATGATACCTGAAATAAAACTTATATAATAAATATTTAATAAAATTATTTTAAAATATTTATCAAAAATTCATCAATGCAAGAAAATGTTTGCAGCATGCATATTCAGTTGATCCAAGTGATCTGCAATTACATTGAAATTAATGGTATAGAAATATAATTGTAAAAAAAAATAAATAATACACTTACCGTATTTATTTATTAATTAAACTTATATTTTTTTAAAACATTAATATTTATTTCTATTATAATAAATAATATAAATATTAACACTACCGAATGCAAGATCAAACACGTTTATGGGAATCAAAACAAAACACGGAGAAGTCGAAAATTTGAAAAGAAAGAACAGTAGCTACACAATAGAACACAAAAAGTAACAACGGCAAATAGGAGTATAAGCTTGTTATGTAGGCCTATGTTCTATATGTTGATTAATAAGAAAAAAAATTTTTTTCAAGACTTTACCTCGTACGTCCCGCGGTGTGCAGACAGTCGTAGAGCAGCACTTGCCGTTTCCATATACCATAAAACCGTTTAGGATATAAACTGGCTTTTTATACACCAGTTTACATTTAATTTATTTTTGATGATAAAATACTTTTTATTAACTACTTAGCTTGCACTTATTGTTTTCAACGTTTTTTTAATTAATTACTAATGTAGTAAAATTAGTACGGCATGTGCATTGCACGCGCATGCATAAAAATAATAAGTAATAGATAAAAGCTTTTCTTATTTAAACGTCGTTTGTTTTGATTTGCAAGATCGCGGCGAAAGCTCATACACATTCTGAACCTGCAAGTTTCAGTGCTGCCAATAGAACACAACAAATAAAATTACGAGTTTTTATTTGTTTTTTCGGAATGTAGAAAAAATCAAAACAAACGTAAGTAGCGGCAGTAGGGAAAAGATTTTTGCTAGCGCGCTAATATTGGTAACTGAACAAAAAGTTTAAGAAAAGGCAGTTACATGTATGGCTATTGTGCACTAAGTTTATACAAAATAATAAAACACAATTGATACTGACTTTCTGCCGTTCACGTGGAACTATATTTTTATTACTATTGTTAGCGTTTACTTGAAGTTGGTTGCTTATTCACATACAAAATAGATCATTTTTGGTTTTACTTTGCCGGTAGATGGCAAAGTGAGCGCCACAGATGTGTTCGCCACAGTACTCCCCCCTCGATGAATAACAGAAACTGCTGTTATTTGTAGGTCATCTTGGTTTGCGTGACTTGTTACTGTTGTAGTGGATCCTGATGAGGTTCCACTGCCCAACGTTGAAAGTCGTGAATTTGAATTGTTTACCTCAAAGGTCTTGTTTAGCAAAGATTACTTTCCGTACGTTATTGCTGGTTCTGTCCTTGTGGTTGTTTTGAGCCGGATTGACTAATATTTACAAAAACGATGGTTCTGACGACTGCTCATTGCTTATTGCTATGAACTCTGGTTTTAACTTTTCTATTGAGACATTTAACTGTTTGATGTCAACTTGAATCTTGAAAACTCGTTCACTTATTCTTTTGATGATTTTGTGCGGGCCTGTGTATGGCGGTTCCAGTGGTTTTCTTATATGATCAGAACGTAGGAAAACGTGGGTGCAGTCTCGTAAACCTTTGTGAATGAAGATTGGTGATTTTAATTGCTGTAACCCTTTGCGAATTTGATCTACAAACTTTCCCTGGCATGGTGGAACGTTGTCGATGAAAAATTTACCAGGTCACCGCAAAACTGTGCTATAAACTAATTCTGCTGCTGACGCACCTATGTCTTCTTTTAATGCTGACCTCAAACCCAGTAGAACTGATGGAAGTAACTGTAACCAAGTTTGTTCAGGTCCGGCCATGGCCATGTTTTCAAAGTACGATAGAATCGCCCTATCATGCCGTTAGCTGCCGGATGGTAAGGAGTCGTACGAATGCGTTCGGTTCCCAGTAAATTGGTTAGAGCTCGAAACAAATCTGCTTCAAATTGAGTGCCTTGATCGGTTGTTACTAACTTAGGTGCTCCAAAACGTGAAACCCAAGTGGCGAAAAAACTTGCTGCTACTGTGTCTGCTGATATATCTTTGAGCGGTGCTACTTCCGACCACCTACTAAATCTATCGATCATGGTCAGTGCATATCTATAACCTTGGCATTCTGGCAGAGTGATTAGATCAATGTGAACGTGATCAAATCGTTGGTCTGTTTCGGGAAAGAACATTGGAGCTGGTTTGGTATGTTTGTTGACCTTTGCTCGTTGACAGCTTTGACATTGACGAACCCAGGCCATACATACTTTGATGTTAATTGATGGAGCGTTGCTCTGGCACCGGGATGTGATAGTGAGTGTACTAGGTTGAATACGTCTCTTCTCAATGACTTTGGAATGAATGGTCGTATGCGATCAGTTGTGATGTCGCAATATGTATCCAAATCCGCTTATAGCCTTAATTCCTTTAGCTGCAATGATGAATTTGACTTGAGTGCTTCTTCTAACTCTACGTCATTGACTTGAGTTTCACTGATGCGTTTTAAACTACATGACTGCGGCATTGTTATTGCACCTACCCGTGATAGAGCATCAGCTACCATGTTGTTGGAACCTGATACATGTGTTATGTCAGTTGAAATTTCAGCAATGTAGCTTAAGTGTCGCGCATGACGAGGCGATAATTTTTCCAACTTCTGTTTGAATGCAAAATGAGTGGCTTATGATCGGTTCGGATTGTGAAATATCGTGCTTCTAATATGTGTCGAAGCTCTCTATCATAAGCACTGTAATTTATTGTTGGAATTTATTATATATATTGTTACTATATATTTCTCGGCTTCTTACTGCGCTAGGTTCTATTTTACACTGACTGCATGTATATTACTCTGCTGTCATATTCATAGTAACAAGTAATTGTTGTGCTAGTGATGTTATAAAGTGCACAGGAGTATTTGGTATTACAACATTTCCACTCAAATCCCATGCACCCTCCACAACACCACATACAATATGTCGATTAAACTTGCTTCAAAAAATTTCAACAATCACTCGTTTTACAATCTAGTTTTTGCTAGTTATTTATTAATTACTGCATGCCCAAACCCTTCAGACATGCTTCGTGCTTCTGTTTTGGTAGTCCCTTGGTCAGTACGTCAGCCATCATTTCCTGCGTTGGAATGTACCTCGATCTCGTTCTGTTTCACCAGTTCTCTTACGTAGTGATGCCTCATGTCTATGTGCTTCGTTCTATTGTAGAAAACGGGATTTCTGGTGAGCTCGCCTGCACCCTGGTTGTTGTTGAATATGAGCACAGATTTTTGTGCGCCAAGCAATTCTGTTATAAATCGCCTTAGGTACACTGCCTCTTTCGCAGCATCGAATATAGCCATATATTCGGCTTCGGTTGATGACAGAGCTATAGTTTGTTGCTTTCTGGACTCCCAACTAATGGCACCATTGCAAAATGTGAATGCGTAGCCGGTGTAGGACTTTCTAACGTCTATATTTGATCCCCAATCAGCATCCACGTAGTCAACGAGGTCATGCGGCGTTTTCTTGAAAATTAACCCTTTCTCTGCTGTGCCTTTTATATACCTTAACACTTGTTTAGCAGCGGTCCAGTATTGTCGCCCAAACATTGAATTAAATTGGCTAAATGCACTCACGGCATGATTTATATATGGTCTGCTGCATACAGCCAAGTACATTAGGGACCCGATTAAGTTCTGATACGGAACGCTTTTCATTTCTTCTTCTTCTGCACTTGTTGTTGGACACATGCTCTTACTAAGTTTTTCATTTACGATCATAGGGGTTGATAATACTTAAGCTTCTTGCGTTTGGAATCGTCGTATAACTTCATTCGGGTACTTACGCTGGTGCATCTTGATTTTGTTTGCTTCTAAGTTTTGTTCAAATCCTAGTCCAAGACAATATTTTAATGGACCCATGTCTTTCATATCAAATGAATTGGAAAGTTCTTCTTTTAACCTTTTTAATTCCATTCTGTTGTTGGATGCAACAATAAGATCGTTCACATATATGAAGACTATAAGAAAAATCTCACGTGTATTCTTCACATATACGAATAGATCACTATTTGATGGTAGTAAAAATATTTCACATAGTTTTTCATCGAGCTTCTGATACCACTGTCGACCTTATTGTTTCAAGCCATACAATGCCTTCTGTACTTTGCATACTTTTCCTGCTTTGTATTTCGCTTTCTCTTCATTAGTTAAAATAGTATAGAATTCATCTAGTATTTTAATGTATATCTCTTCGTTGATTTTGTCATTTAGATAAGCGCTGACAAAATCCAATTGTTGGATTTCCATCCCTAATTTTACAGATAATGCTACAAGCATTCGTACGGAACTCATGCATGCAACTGGTGAAAAACTTTATAATAATTTATGCCGAATATCTGAGTAAAACCTTTCGCTACCAGTCTTGCTTTACGTTTATTTATTGTGCCATCGGCATCTTGTTTTGTACGCAGGACCCATTTTGTGTCGATGATTTCTTTGTTCTTTGGACGGTCCACTATGGTCCAAGTATTGTTCTTCACGAGTGCTGAATATTCCTGCAACATGGCATTTTTCCATTCTTCGCTTTCTGGACTTGACAAAGCTTCTTTTGCTGATTTAGGATCCGTTTCTTCAATCAGATTTGCGATGTCTTCGTATTCTGCATTCATTTCACTTTTGTTTTTAGATGATTCTTCAGCAAATGTTTTACACAGTTTGCGCGGCCTTCCCCTTGTAACGACACAAAATTTTATTAATTAAAATTTGATCGTTACAATGTCGTGGGTATAGCTGCCTACTAAACACAACACGACCACCTAACACACAACAAGTAACACTCACTCGAAGGTTCCTGTAATAAAAATTGTTAAATACTTATAAAAACATTAAGTTAAACCAACTCACCGCAACCCTCTGCCACCAACAACGTAACTGGACAAACTCTGAAATAATATGAAGTAAAATTTGATATGGTGTGAACTAATATATTGAAAGAATATTATACCCACCTTAAATTATCGTTTTGAATATTTATGTTGCTGGAACTTTATTGAATATAAAATAATTTTATATTAATTTTAAAATAATTTTTCACATTCACTTAAATAAACACGTTGACCGGCATAGCATTTTATTAAAATAAAAACAAATAAGATCAAAACAAAATGCTAATAAAGAAATGTCAAACGAAGAAAGCTTTGTGCAGAAAAGGTGTAGAAGTGGATCGCAACTCAGACAAAAACCACTTCTAAATTGCAGTAGGTACTCAAAGAAATGCAAATTCGCCGTGAAACTATACTTTCGCTCAGTGCGGTACAGAAAAGGAGCTTTAATGTTGGGTCAACAAACTTTAACGTTTTTACAGCTGACACCGTTGACCATGGAGGGGATAAAAGGAGCGTTCACCAAGAAGAAGCTCTCTTGTTTTTGTTCTACCGCGATAGAAAGACTCCTGGCTCTGGCTTCAGTTGCAGCTAAAATTCCTTGACTAAGACGGCGGTGTCAACAGTGAAATTTTAGTAGTTTCTCAAACTTAGTGAAAAATTTTGTTCATAAATTATTAAATTTGTCAATAAAAAAAATTTAAAATTTTGTATTTATAAAATTGTGAAAACGTAAAAATTGAATTTTATAATCAAATTTAAAACAAAGTAAAAAGTACGTACAAACTAATATTTTGAACATAAAAATTATTTCAAAGTAAATTAAATTAATTAAATTATTAAATTTGTTAATATCGAAATTTCAAAATTTGTAATAATAAATTGTGAAAACTTAATAATTGAATTTTACAAGTGGATGTAAAGCAAAATAAAGAGTACGTACAAATTAAATGTTATACATAATTATTTATTTGTTAGTATAATAAATCTTAACAATTTCTTTTCTAACGAATAAATAAATTAAAAGAAAAATAAATTAAAAATTGTATTTCAATAAACGCAATTAGATACTTAAACAAATACAGAATTGATAAAGTACAACATAAACTAGCTACTCCTGAACGGTGCAAATTCAAAGTGGGAATTCAACTCAACGGCACAATTGAGAGACATAGGTAAGCAAGATTCGGGACTTCAATAGTGACTGAATCTCGGTTGCACGGGGTATAACTCACGTAGCTTTAACAGTCACGTGAGTCTATACCATAGTGTCGGAAGCGATAGGTTGCTTTAATAGTAACCTAACGTCTCCGGCCCCTGGGCGCTTTAACAGTGAACAGGGAAGGGCGTGTGATCGGCGACCTGTAATACCACTCGCGTAGCTTTAACAGTCACGTGTGCTGGTATTATATCGTGTCGATTTCTGTCAGTGATTCCATTGCGTCCGTGATTCCAATTGATATTCGATCCAAGTTATCTTCAGCTAAGACGTTAGGAGCAATCAGAAGTGACAGGGTCTCATCAAATAAATTTCTTGAGTGGACCTTGGGGACGGCTGAGTTCAACCCCAGCTTTATACGAACCACAAGAAAGGTTCATTACACCCTTCTTCGCTTAGTTGTAGTAAGTGTTTCAGTTAAATTCTCGTTTGTTACTGGGAGTTCTGCTTCTTCAATTTCTTCTTCTTCAGACCCTTCTTCTTCTTTGACTGTTTCTTGTATTTTTATGTTATTCTGGTCTGTTACTTTGTTATTTATTAAGTTTACTTCCACTCCAAAAGTTTGACAGTTGTATATATTGCCTTCAAAGACGTCTGATTGATGTTGGCTATTGTCGAATCTGTTTGTGAATCTAACATCTCGACTTCTGATAACCTTTCTGGCAGAAATGTTCCACAATCTGTATGCCTTTGACGATTCTTCGTAACCTATGAAAATACATTTTGTTGATTTTGGTGCAAATTTACCTTTTTCGGGCGTTTTGTTTAGTGCGTAAGCAATAGTTCCAAAATTTCGAAAGTATTTAACGTTCGCATGCGTCTTTGTCCATGATTGAATTGCTTCGGCCCAAAAATTATTCGGCAGGCCACTCTCTAGTAACAAGCAGCGTGCCATCTCAACCGGAGTTCTATTTTTTCGTTCTGATACTCCATTCTGCTGTGGAGTGTGTTCAACTGTTAGCTCGTGTCTTATACCTTCATTTTTCAGAAAAGCTGAATACTCGTAGTTTACATATTCTTTTCCATTGTCAGTGCGTAATGTTTTTATTTTTTTTCCAGTTTGTTTTTCCACCATACTTTTATGTTCTTTGAATTTTTTAAAAACTTCATTTTTTTGTTACATAAAGTATATTTTGCAGCATTTGCTCTTGTTGTCTATGAACGTTACAAAGTGTTTTGAATGTCCGTGTGACTGTACACGCATCGGTCCACAAACGTCTGAGTGAACTAACTCCAGCAATTCATTGGACTTTGTCTCAGATTCACGGAATGGTGTTTGAGTTTGCTTGCTATGAATGCAAACTTCACATATTAATAAATTTGATTGAATGCTTGCATCGATTCCTTTTACTTTTTCATATTTTATTATGTTTTTTAGGTCAATCTCATTTAGATGACCAAACTTTTGGTGCCACTCCAGTTGGGGCTGCTGGTACATAGTATAAGTTTAATTTTCTAGATGCTGTGAGCATTTTCTTGCCGGTTTTCGGATTGGTCACAACTGCTCCATTTCGATGGAATGTCACTTCATAACCATGATCAGTAAGCTTTGATACTGACATAAGATTTGATCGCAGGTCGGGAACGTATAATGTTTCGCCTAGGTTTGCAGTTACGATACTTGTTTTTAGAATAACGTTTCCGGTTCCAGTAAATTTTGTTGATTTATCGCTAGCAAGTTTCAAAACTTGTTCTCCGGTTTTCAGTTCTCTAAATATTTCTTTCTGAGAGCACATATGTAACGTAGCTCCTGAATCAAGACACCATTTGTCATTTTCACTGCGTACTGTCATTGCTACTTCTAATTTGTTATGCTCCACATATTTCGCTTTGTTTTCAAAATTGTAAGTTGTGGCTCTGCTTTTGATTTTATATCTGCATTCCTTGATTTTGTGCCCAATTATGGCAAGCGTATTTAAATTTTTCATTTTTATTATGAAACTTGGGCTGTTGCCAATTTTCATTGTTTTTCTTCGCAAATAATGCATCTTCTCGTGTTTCACTGCTGCTGCGTTTTCTTGCTTTAAATTCATCGATCATTTCGATTTTCAGTGTTTCAGGATCAAGTAATTTGTCCTGTGTTTCTAATGCTACTCTAAACTGTTCATAATCATCAGGCACGCTGTACAGTAATAGAATTGTTACTAAGTCGTCGTCAATCTTTATATCCATTTCGTGAATTTTGTCTAAAATGTCAAAAAATTTCTTAACATGATCGTGCATGTTTTCATCGTTGTGCATTTTCAGCAAAATTAATGTCTTTAGCAACGTTGCTTTTCTTGCAGGCCCCTTAGATTGAAAAATATTTTCTAACTTGCTCCAAAGTTGTTTTGATATTTCACAATCTTTATTTGTTTCAATTCAGATGTTGAAATAAGTAAAATCAATTCGGCTTTTGCTTTTGAGCCATTTAGTTCCCATTCGGCAATAGCTGCATTGTCGGTGGTGGGTTTTTCGCATTGTCCATTGATATACTTCCACTTGTCGTTTTTGATTAATAAAGCTTAAATGCGACATGTTAATGCTTAAATGCGCTTGCTGAAGTTTGTACAATACTATGTCTAGGTGTTTTTCATGTTTGGCTGCATCTTTGGAAAAAACCAAAATGTCATCTAGACAGCAAAAAACTAACTGTACAGACCGGAATATGTAGTCCATATGGCGCTAAAACGTTTGAGCTGCGTTTTTAAGCCCAAATGGCATTACGACGAATTCAAACATTCCCACTGCAGCGTTGACTGCAGTTTTGCAAATATCTTCCGGGTCCATTAGTATGTTATAATAGGCTCTATTGATGTCGATTTTAGAGAAGATCAGACTCCCGTGAAGTCGTTCTGATACCTGATCAATGTATGGTATCGGGTAGCGGTCTGGTTTTGTGTTGGCGTTCTGCTTACGGTAGTCACGATACTCTCCAACCACCTGTGATTTTTCTAACCAGGTGGATAGGGCTCGGCCATGGACTGTTTGCTGGTCGCACGATTCCTTGCTCCTAAAGTGTGCGGAATTTATCACGAATTGCTGTTAATTTCGCACCCGAATATCTTCTTGGCTTTTCTGTGAATGGTTGGCATTCTGTTTCAATTGGATGGCTTACCTGGGAGCTTGTTGGCAATTTGTAATTGTTAGGATTGGATAAGTTAATGTATCTGCGAATTACGTTAGGTAATTTAGTAGAGGCATTTAGAATAGATATCGAGTGTATTTCCGCGTTCTTTACAGTCCCTGTGACGGATAAATACGTGAAAGGATCAATCAGTTGTCTGGCCTTCATGTTTCGCACCAACCCGAAATTTGCCCAGAAATCTGCGCCTATGATTGATAACTTGACCTTGGTTATTAAAAAAGTTCCAGATAAAATTGCGACGCAGTCCTAAATCAATGCACATTCTTCGAATTCCGAAAGTGTTGATGGTTATGTTGTTTACTGCAAACAGCTTGATGTCGCCTGGAATTGCATTTGTGTTTTGCGCTATTGAGGTGAGTGGAATAACAGATACTGCTGAACCAGTATCGACCAGAAAATTTAATTTGCTCGCCTTATCGAGAATATGAAAACGGTTTTCGCTTCTGCAGCTAAAGAGTGCGTTATCGCCTGCTGCACATTGTGGCGGTAACGACTTTAGTTTCCCGTATTGAAATTAAGCTTTTTGGATGCTTCGATGAGTTCGCACGGCTGTTGACATTTTGTGGCATTTGCGCCACAACGTGCATGATAAAAGCATAACTTACTACGGCTTTGGCTGCGCCGATTGCTGCTTCTTCGACTACTGTGACCAGATCTAACTTCTGATGTCAAACTGCTGACAGTTGCTATTAATTGTTGGATAGAAGTCTCGAGTGACAGTACCCTTGATTCTAAAGATGGAACGCTTTTTGTCTCACTATTAATTGTTACGTCGGTGTATTGTGACGTGGTCATAACGTAGTGCGCAGATGGCGTCGGTGTATTGTGACGTGGTCATAACGTAGTACGCAGATGGCATATTATCCATTATTCTGTCGGCTAACTCTGCTGTTTGATCTGTATTACCTGTGTTACTTGCAGACAAAATGCACCTTAGATTGCTAGGTAGCCGTTGAAGCCAAAGTGCTGCTAAAGCTTCTTTAGAGACATTCGTACCAGCTAAATTTCGCATTTCCCTAAGTAACTGTGTTGGCCGTTTATTTGATAACTCTAAATTAGTTAATAATTTCACCAGTTGTTTTTGTTTCGATTCTAGACAACTTTTTATCAGTTCTTTTTTTAACATTACAAATTTGTCTGTGGTGGGTGGACATTTCGCGATATCAGCAACTTGATGCAAGGTATTATGATCCAGTGCCGTTATGACAGTGTAAATTTTTGTAGATGGTGCTGTTGTGCACATCTGCAAAAATATACACGCTGTGGAAAATGTTGTTTTTCCACAGTATACTGATGCTAGCAGCAAAGAGACTGTTGAATATTTGTTTATATTATATTATATTATTGTTTTTATTAATTTTGTATGAATAATTTGTTATTTTTATTTGTATTGTAATAATTGTGTTAAATATATTTGGTGTAAAAAATAACGTTGTCAATGCAATGCCCAAAATACGTCATACGCTTCTGCTGGCACATGAAAACAAAAGCATCAAATTTCGTCTGCAAGAAAATGCACTCTTGCAGTTTGCAATAAGTTCATTGTTTGGCATGCATTGTCAAGGTTATTTTAGTTAATTTATTTGTTGTAAATTAATTATCAATTTTAAATAAAAGGCACAATTGAGTTTTTGACAATTCAATTGATGCGAAGCCACATTCGTTATCGATTCTTTTTTGTTCGTTCTAATAGCTTGTAGAGTTGGTTCAAGTACCAAATTTACACCATATAAGCACCTGCCTACTGGATTCAAGTGTTCAGTAATCAGGATAATTTAGGACAATCGTCAAATCACTGGGTTCAAGTGCTCAGTGGTTCTCGTGTTCAAATAAGTCAACATAAGTACTGGATTTAAGAGTTCAGTACTTGCAAACAGTTGATTTCAACCTTTGATTCAGCGTGTGATCATACATTTTGGTGTGATCGTACATTTTGGTGACCCCGACGTGATAGACGGGCGTACATTTTGGTGACCCCGTGAAACGGACAGCAGCACAGGACTGGTTTGACGCAGCAACAGTCAACAATCAACAGTCAGCGGTTAAGTTTCAGCATTCAGCATTCGAAGAACATTCTTACGCACATTTGGCAAAAAACTACAAATCATCAATGACAACTCTTAATGAACTCATAGATGCCCAAAAAGAAAAGGGCGAAGAGATTCAGCGAATCATCAGGAACTTCAAAAAGGATTCGGCTGAACGCAAGCAAACATCAGCATACTACAGTGAAAGATTTCGTCGACTTGATGTTGCTTGGAAGCAGTTTGAACAAACGGACACAATGCTCAGAACTCTCATCGATCAACCGACAGATGATGAGTATTTTACATCTTCCTATTACGAGAAAATAAGAGAACTAACAAATGAATACAGTGAAATATTCAAGACAGAAGCCCTTCGGATCAAAGCAGCAGACAACTTTGGTGAAGCTGCTAATAACCAAGAGGCATCACAGCCGTTACTAGTGGTTACGACAAATGGTTTGATAAGAAAAATATCTGCTCGAATGGCAGCTCTAAAAAGATTAGTAGAGAGCTTGTCAGAGAGCGAAGGCATACAGCCACTTCAATATTACGAAATTAAATCAAACACAATCATGCAACATTGGAACCAATTGGAATGTTTGCATGATGAACTATGGGAAAACTTTGAAAATCCACTGATGTCAGGATTCAATCAAGATGAGTATTACCAAATTGAAGACTTGGTACAACAATGTTTGATAGAGTTGTCCATAAAATTGGATCAATTACAACAGAAACAAGCAACAGTAGCAGAACCAAACATGCGGTCCTCACTGCCATTGCCAAAGGTAACGATCCCAAGTTTTAATGGGAATTACTTAAAATGGAGGCAATTTTTTGACTTGTTTACACAAATGGTAGACAATCAGCCACTACCAGCTGCTCAAAAAATGTGGTACTTGACATCACATGTGACAGGTGAAGCTGAAAAATTGATAAGTCATTTCAGCATAACGGAGGACAATTATTTGGCAGCTTGGACATTACTGCAAGACCGTTATAATAATAAAAGGGTCTTGGCGTCCACATTAATCGATGAACTTCTACATCAGCCATCAGGCACATCAACTGTGGCAGCAGTTAAAAATTTACATGACACAACGAAAGAGTGTCTATTAGCACTAAACAATCTTGGCGTTCAAACGACATTTTGGGACCCAATTTTGTTACAGGTACTAATTAAAAAACTCGATCGAGCGATGCTCATTAGATATGAGCAATCTTTGGCAAAACCAAAAGAGATACAAAACATTCAGGAGTTTTTAGCCTTTTTAGAACTACAGTTCCAACTGATGGAAGTTGTAGAACAAAAAGATAAGGTGGCTATAATCGAAATAACTCAGTGTCATCGGCTGTAACAGTTTCTAAAGGAAACAACAATTGCAAACTGTGCAATGTAGACAGGCACCCACTGTATCATTGCCGTAAATTTTTGCAATTTTCACCATCTCAACGATTGGATTGGGTGAAAAATCAACAGCTCTGTTTTAACTGTTTCAGGAATGATCATGTGGTGAACAAATGTTCATCAAGAAGTTGTACCAAATGTAATAAAAAGCATAACACGTTGCTACATTTGGAAGTTACAAAACAGAACATTCAACCTAGCTCAAGTGGGTACAACACCGCAGTTACCACAGCGACAGCAAACACATCCACAGGTCATCGTGATTATGTTCTCTTGCCAACTGCAAGAGTCAAAATAACTGCATCGAATGGAAATACAAGTGAAGTCCGAGCATTACTAGACTCTGGTTCGCAAGTGAACATAGTCTCTGAGCGTCTTGTCAAAAGGATCAATATATCAAAAACAAAATCGTTATTGTGCATAGAAGGGATAGGAAAGGTTCAAAAAAATTCAACGCAGCGAGTTAACATCAAATTGCAATCACTTAACTCAAGGTTTACTACAGAAGTCGAAGCGTTTGTGCTTCCAAATATAGTTCCACCTCAACCAAGTTGCAGTTACGATATTTCCAAATGGAAGGTCCCGAACACCATTCAGTTAGCAGATCCAACATTTTTCCAACAAGGGAAAATTGATATTTTACTCGGTGCGGAGTTCTATTTTAGTCTGTTAAAGAAAGGTAAATTAACGCTTGCTCCTGGGCTTCCAGTCTTGCAAAATTCTACACTTGGCTGGATTGTCAGTGGCAAGGTTGCATTAAATACAGACACATCAAACGTTTTATGTGCAGTTTTTGGCGGTGGGGCGGAGGTTGTTGATAATAATTCATCGTTAGAAGATGCAATTGAACGATTATGGCGAATGGACGAGGTGAATACAACAGAGAGGACATTATCCAAAGAAGAAAAATTATGCGAATCTCATTTTGTGCAGAACGTCCATACAAATAAAGAAGGACGTTTTGTGGTAAGGTTGCCGTTTCTGGAAAACTCATTGACGTTAGGGGAATCTCAAGAAACAGCTTGGAGAAGGTTCATCAGTCTTGAACGACGACTAGCAAAAAATGATGTTTTGCGGAAACAATATGTCCAGTTTATGGAAGAGTATGAGCGATTGGGTCACATGACTGAAGTAAACTTGGATTCCATGTTGACTCCAAGATATTTCATTCCTCATCATTGCGTACTAAAACCAGATAGTACAACTACTAAACTTCGAGTGGTGTTTGACGCATCAGCCAAAACTACATCTGGACACTCGTTGAATGATTTAATGTATAACGGACCGACAGTTCAAAGTGAACTCTTTTCAATTCTGCTCCGTTTTAGGCGACCACGGTTTGTTTTTACCACAGATATCGAAAAAATGTATCGTCAAGTTCTGATAAATCCTGAAGATCGACGCTATCAACTTATCATTTGGAGAAGCAGTCCAAATTCAACGATTCGTTATTATCAGCTAAACACAATTACATATGGGATTCGAGCAGCTCCTTACCTAGCAACAAGATGTCTGGAAAAGATAGCATCAGAAAACAAGGTGAATTATCCATTAGGAGCTCAAATCCTGTGTGACAATTTCTACGTCGACGATGGGCTCGGTGGATCAGATAGTTTAATTACGGCTATTGAAGCTCAAAGACAACTAATCCATATTTTGAAGAAGCAACATTTTTGTCTTCGGAAATGGAGCGCAAATCATCCTCAACTGTTGAAAAACATTTCTCAAGATGATCAAGAGGTAAATCTAGATTTCGATAATAACGAGTCAATCAAAACGCTGGGATTATTTTGGTTGCCCAAGGCGGATTTATTTGGAATTAAGGTCAAAATGGTTACTGAAGGAATAATCACGAAGAGAGTCGTTAGTTCTGATTTAGCTAGACTGTTCGACCCACTTGGGTTATTAGCTCCAGTAATAGTGAAGGCAAAGATTTTCATACAACACTTATGGCAGTTGAAATTATCTTGGGATGAACCACTTCCTACAGATCTTCGTACAACGTGGTCAACATTTAGAGAAAACTTAAGTACTCTTGAAAATCTTCAGGTGGCAAGACATATCTTCAGAGGCGAGGTTCCATCATCAACACAGCTACATATTTTTGCTGACGCGTCTGAAAAGGCATTTGGCGCTGCAGCATATGTCAGAGCAATTTTAAAAGATGGTAGAATAATAGTGCGACTATTATGTGCAAAGTCAAGAGTAGCTCCACTCAAAAAACAAACGCTACCGCGACTAGAGTTATGTGCGGCAGTCTTAGCAGCGGAACTCTCAGCAAGAGTGAAAAGCGATCTTCAAGAGAAGGACCAGCCGGTATTTTTGTGGACTGATTCAGAAATTGTGTTATCTTGGATCAACTCACAGTCCTTATCATTTCAAACATTTGTAGCTAACAGGGTGGCAAGAATTCAAACTTTAACTCTGTCTGAACAGTGGCGCCATGTTAGGTCAAACGACAACCCAGCTGATGTGTTATCAAGAGGACTTTCAGCAAGGGCGTTGTCAACATGTGCACTTTGGTTTCAAGGACCGTTCTTTTTGCATGGAAGACAGGAAGTATTGCCACCAAGGTTTTCATCATCATTACAAGTTCCAGTCGATCTGGAGAAGAAGAAGGTTGTAGCTGTAGCAACTCAAAGCAATGACGCAGATTTCATATACAGGATTCAGCATAAGAATTCATTTAAGACGTTACAAAAGATAGTAGCATATGTTCTTAGATTCACTAACAACGCAAGAAAATCAAAGGAGTCACGTGCCACACATATAGTACTTAGTGCCAACGAATTGGATGCAGCATTAATAACTATAATATTTCACATTCAGGGTAATGATTTTCATGAAGAAATCAAACAACTGAAGAAACAAGGTCATGTTGATAAATCTAGTTCAATCAGTAGTTTATCTCCATTCATTGATAATGCAAATGTTCTTAGAGTAGGAGGACGCTTAGAAGCCTCATCATTACCATACGATTCTAAACACCCAATGCTGATCCCATACAATGATCCATTGGCAAAATTATTATTCGTGATGTTCCATGAAGAAAACAAACACTGTGGCCCACAGGCACTATTGAGTACAGTCCGACAACGTTTTTGGCCGATTAAAGGTAAATCAACAGCCAGAGCAACGGTTCAGCGATGCATTCGATGCAACAAAGCACGTCCGCAACTATGCCAACAAATTATGGGCAATTTACCAGAATCAAGAATAACTCCTGCAAGACCCTTTATTAATGCTGGTGTAGATTATTGCGGACCATTTTGGATCCACTACAAGGTGAGGGGCAAAAAGCCAACAAAGGCATATATTGCTGTCTTTTGTTGCTTTTCTACAAAGGCGGTACATCTCGAGTTAGTGACCGACTTATCAACAAATGTTTTCATTGGAGCATTGAAACGATTTATAAGTCGACGAGGGCGTTATTTGAATATTTACAGTGATAACGCAACAAACTTCGTAGGCGCCAAAAACCAGTTAGCAGAATTAGAAGAAAGCATTTATTCTAATGAAGGACAAGAAGCAATAATCTCTGCCTGCAGTACCACAGGAATAAATTTTCATTTTATTCCACCAAGGGCTCCACACTTTGGCGGTTTATGGGAAGCATCCGTAAAGTCCGCAAAATATTTGTTACTACGCAGCGTTTCAACAGCATCATTGACGTATGAAGAACTCGAAACAGTAGTGGTGGAAATTGAAGCGATATTAAATTCACGACCATTGACTCCAATGTCCAATGATCCAACTGATTTGACAGCATTAACTCCAGGACACTTATTAATTGGAGAAGCTCTTACAACTCATGTAGACAGCCGATCGAAACCAGAAAAACACACGTTATTGTCACTTTGGAATCTAGTTTCCCAGTTAAAACATAATTTCTGGAAACGCTGGTCTAACGAATATTTGATGGAACTGCAACAACGTAACAAATGGAAAACACAATCTGCCAACATACAGTTAGGAGACATGGTTATAATCAAAGAAGATAACGTCCCAGTGATGCAGTGGCCCTTGGGACGAATTGTACATGTGTACAAGGGTACAGATGGACATATCCGAGTAGCTGATGTTAAAACATCGGCAGGCATTTTTAAACGCCCAATTCATCGATTAGCTATACTGCCTGTAAATACAGATGATCAACCAACAATGGCTGAAGCTGATCACGAAGTACCTCCTGACAAGTTAATTATGAAAAATAGAAAAGAGTCGTATGAAGAGCCCAAGACAAAACGTAGAAAACTGCCGACCAATTTGTACTGTTCTGTATTACTTACACTATTACTAAATATAATTAATTAATTAATTCAATTATTCTACAGCTGGTTTATGATTTCGTTCTAATATATAAATACAGCAAGTAAAATTGTTATTAAAAACTTTCATAGCAAAAGTAACAAAACTCCAGCAAAAATATGCGAACATGAAAAGTCAAGTACGGCTTTGGATCAGTTGGTTAAGGTGCGCTGATTCTGAGCTTCATATTTGTCAGGACCCGAGTTCGATTCCTGGTACTTGCAGTCTCAAAAATAATTATTTACGAATAATTAAATATAAGAATTATTTCCAAGACCACTGATGAAAGGTATTTGGCAATACTCGAAACAGCTGTATGGTCAGCCAAAAATTCAATTAATTAAAATAATTAAAAAAAAAAAATTAATTATTGTTGTTTCACTTCTGTTCGAAAACCTCTTTATGTAAATATAACAAGTTTCTATTAAAATTATAATAGTCACTTCCGTCTGGAAAATTTGACGTTAAATTACAACTTATTCACAAAAATATGGTTCTCCAAAATAAATATTGGTTCTCGCTCGTGCGACTAGTGGAGTAACATTAGCATGGCTTTCTCAGCATTACGTTCCTAGATTAGGTTCTATACATAAGAAAGAACAAATCATGCAACAAATAATGCCTATAGGAATAGAATAGTTTTGAAATTTAACAATTGAAAATAAAATTATAATTAATTAATTAATTCAATTATTCTACAGCTGGTTTATAATTTCGTTCTAATATATAAATACAGCAAGTAAAATTGTTAATAAAAACTTTCATAGCAAAAGTAACAAAACTCCAGCAAAATATGCGAACATAAAAAGTCCAGTACGGGTTTGGATCAGTTGGTTAAGGTGCGCTGATTCTGAGCTTCATATTTGGCAGGACCCGAATTCGATTCCTGGTACTTGCAGTCTCAAAAATAATTATTTACGAATAATTAAATATAAGAATTATTTCCAAGAC